>NW_022987790.1:1450967-1479756 GCF_902827165.1 Trematomus bernacchii | reverse complement strand
ACATCCTTTACTCAAGTAGAAGTACACACATCCTTTACTCAAGTAGAAGTACACACATCCTTTACTCAAGTAGAAGTACACACATCCTTTACTCAAGTAGAAGTACACACATCCTTTACTCAAGTAGAAGTACACATCCTTTACTCAAGGAGAAGTACACATCCTTTACTCAAGTAGAAGTACACACATCCTTTACTCAAGTAGAAGTACACACATCCTTTACTCAAGTAGAAGTACACACATCCTTTACTCAAGTAGAAGTACACACATCCTTTACTCAAGTAGAAGTACACACATCCTTTACTCAAGTAGAAGTACACACATCCTTACTCGAGTAGAAGTACACACATCCTTTACTCAGTAGAAGTACAGATACTCGTGTTTAAAAATACTCTGGTGAAAGTAGAAGTACTGACTAAACTTCTTTACTCAAGTAAAGTAAAGAGGCTTTGAAATGTACTTCAGTAAAAAGTACCCATAACTAGCAGCTGTTTTAAAGAGTACCTGACCTCCCTTTATATTAATAGAACAATAATGTCATTGTTAGCTAATGAATGTTTCCATGCTGAACAACGGCAACATGACAACGTTTTCATTGGTCCCTCTTCTTTAGAGAAGACCAGGAAATGATGGATACACGGATCGTGTTCAAATCAATAGGCACGCAATGACTCTAAATAATAATGATCACGCCACCAAACACACATTCAAACTAAAGGAACCAGCCTGTTTGGGAAATGTGAGAAGTAGAAAGTACAGGTATTTGGGTTCAACATGTAAGAAGTAGAAAGTACAGGTATTTGGGTTCAACATGTAAGAAGTAGAAAGTACAGGTATTTGGGTTCAACATGTAAGAAGTAGAAAGTACAGGTATTTGGGTTCAACATGTAAGAAGTAGAAAGTACAGGTATTTGGGTTCAACATGTAAGAAGTAGAAAGTACAGGTATTTGGGTTCAACATGTAAGAAGTAGAAAGTACAGGTATTTGGTTCAACATGTAAGAAGTAGAAAGTACAGGTATTTGTTCAACATGTAAGAAGTAGAAAGTACAGGTATTTGTGTTCAACATGTAAGAAGTAGAAGTACAGGTATTTGTGTTCAACATGTAAGAAGTAGAAAAGTACAGGTATTTGGGTTCAACATGTAAGAAGTAGAAAGTACAGGTATTTGTTGTTCAACATGTAAGAAGTAGAAAGTACAGGTATTTTGTGGTTCAACATGTAAGAAGTAGAAAGTACAGGTACTTTGTGTTCAACATGTGAAGAAGTAGAAGTACAGGTATTTGTGTTCAACATGTAAGAAGTAGAAAGTACAGGTATTTGTGTTCAACATGTAAGAAGTAGAAAGTACAGGTATTTGTGTTCAACATGTAAGAAGTAGAAAGTACAGGTATTTGTGTTCAACATGTGAGAAGTAGAAAGTACAGGTATTTGTGTTCAACATGTAAGAAGTAGAAAGTACAGGTATTTGGTTCAACATGTAAGAAGTAGAAAGTACAGGTACTTGTGTTCAACATGTGAGAAGTAGAAAGTACAGGTATTTGTTGTTCAACATTGTAAGAAGTAGAAAGTACAGGTATTTGTGTTCAACATGTAAGAAGTAGAAAGTACAGGTATTTGTGTTCAACATGTAAGAAGTAGAAAGTACAGGTATTTGTGTTCATGTAAGAAGTAGAAAGTACAGGTATTTGTGTTCAACATGTAAGAAGTAGAAAGTACAGGTATTTGTGTTCAACATGTAAGAAGTAGAAAGTACAGGTATTTGTGTTCAATGTAAGAAGTAGAAAGTACAGGTATTTGTGTTCAACATGTAAGAAGTAGAAAGTATATTTGGTTCAACATGTAAAGTAGAAAGTACAGGTATTTGTGTTCAACATGTAAGAGTAGAAAGTACAGGTATTTGGTTCAAATGTAAGAAGTAGAAAGTACAGGTATTTGTGTTCAACATGTAAGAAGTAGAAAGTACAGGTATTTGTGTTCAACATGTAAGAAGTAGAAAGTACAGGTATTTGTGTTCAACATGTAAGAAGTAGAAAGTACAGGTATTTGTGTTCAACATGTAAGAAGTAGAAAGTACAGGTATTTGGGTTCAACATGTAAGAAGTAGAAAGTACAGGTATTTGTGGTTCAACATGTAAGAAGTAGTAAAGTACAGGTATTTGAGTCAACATGTTAAGAAGTAGAAAGTACAGGTATTTGTGTTCAACATGTAAGAAGTAGAAAGTACAGGTATTGCTGTTCAACATGTAGAAGTAGAAAGTACAGGTATTTGTGTTCAACATGTAAGAAGTAGAAAGTACAGGATTTGGTTCAACATGTAAGACGTTAGAAAGTACAGTATTTGTGTTCAACATGTAAGAAGTAGAAATACAGGTATTTGGGTTCAACATGTAAGAAGTAGAAAGTACAGGTATTTGGTTCAACATGTAAGAAGTAGAAAGTACAGGTATTGAGTTCAACAGTAGAAGTAGAACGTACAGGTATTTGTGTTCAAGTAAGAAGAGAAGTACACGGTATTTGGTTCAACATGTCAGAAGTAGAAAGTACAGGTATTGCATGTAAGAAGTAGAAAGTACAGGTATTTGGGTTCAACATGTAAGAGTAGAAAGTACAGGTATTTGGGTTCAACATGTGAGAAGTAGAAAGTACAGGTATTTGAGTTCAACATGTAAGAAGTAGAAAGTACAGGTATTTGAGTTCAACATGTAAGAAGTAGAAAGTACAGGTATTTGGGTTCAACATGTGAGAAGTAGAAAGTACAGGTATTTGTGTTCAACATGTAAGAAGTCAAAGTAAAAAGTCGTAGTGGAGTAAAGTACTGATACCAGAGAAATGTATTTAAGTACAGTAACAACGTATTTGTACTCCACTACTTCCCACCTCTGATGATGAGGTAAATACAAACATCACAAAGCAGAGTCTCTGGAACACATTATTCTACGATAAGTGACTGAATGATAAACGTTGCTGTGGTGAATTCTAATTATCATGGTGGCCAGCGGCGGCTCTGAGGAGAAGTGAAACCTGAACGTGAGCCGAACTGCAGGAAGACTGATTGCCTTCCCCCGGCTCTCACAGGGAAATGAGTCTCTGAGTAAAGAGTGGAGGGAGAGGAACACCAACACAGATTCAAACCCAACATCAAGTCCTGTCTGAAGCTTTTCAGAGAGGAGACACAGAGTAAGACTAAGGGACATCCCACAGGCCACACGAATGTTAAACATATATATCAATATTCCAATGACTGTATACTATTTCTGCACAGTTTCTATCATATTCCTTTTCTATATATTCTATTTTATTTGGTATTTACTTGCCACTATTTATTGGTTCTATTGTGTGCTCTGTTGGAGGAGCCTGTGACCTCAGATGTTTTACTGCAGTGAGAGTTGCTAAGGACATTTGGTTGTACTTTGTATGATTACAAAAAAAGATATATTCTATATTATATTCTATTTCCATTGTCATAACTACACTGTAGCTATGTACACATGACAATAAAAGCCTTGACGCATGATGAAACTTGAAGAAGCTGTAATGGGAGGAAGTGTCAATGTCCTGATAGAAGACCTTTACTGTATAATACGGGGATACTTCGTCGTCCTGATACAGAACACTTCCTACAGCAGGGGGCTGAGGGGTGCTTCCCATATGTTGTTATTTTTCTTCTTTACTTGCTTGTATAGCGCTTTGAGCACCAGGAAAAGCGCTATATAAATAACTTGTTTTATTATTATATCATTACTATTATTATTACTGAAAATTGCTCTTGTAATCACATTACATTACATGTCATGTAATTTGTATCCAAAGCGACTTACATACATTCAGTACTGTGGACAATCCCCACAGGAGCAATTTGAGGTGAAGTGTCTCAGGGACACAACGACAAGCTGACTGAAGTGGGACTCGAACTTGCTGCCTTCTGATTCGAAGTCCAGCACACTACTCCACTGAGCCACAGCCTCCACTCCATAATTCAATCTTCATCGTTTATCATGCCACTTCACTACAGAGTCAACCTGTGACTTATGTAAATTAAACAACTGGACTTTTATAAGTGGACTGGGTATTGGAAACGACATGATTGATCCACGATGATTATAGTTCATTCATCAAACCATAACATCTTACAGAAAACAAGGACTTTGAATGATTTTTAAAGTAAACAGAGAGACCTTTAGCAGATATCCTGAGTATCTCTAGGTACAGGTAAAGGTGTATATAAGTATTGTAATCAGTATCTGGAGAGAGAGAGAGAGAGAGAGAGAGAGAGAGAGAGAGAGAGAGAGAGAGAGAGTTGCCTTCAATGTGCCGACAAGTGCTAATTGCAAGTTGTAAAGCGTTTTGATGAAAGCATCCGTTTAGCATGTGTCCAGCCCAAATGATCCACAGTCTCTTTATCTGCTGGATGTTAAACTTTCTTCCCCAGATTGAACTTTGTCTGTGCCGGAAGTGCACAGAGGGTTCTGGGGTTTATCAGAGGTGGCTTTGATGAAAGCAGCTGCTGGGAGCCGGCTTTATGAGAGCTCTGAGACTGAAGGACAGTTTATGTGCTGTAAAACGAGGCGAAAAGAGGATAACAATCTGTGTACAGCTGCAGGGTTACTGTAAAATACTTTGAGGGGTTTACACCATCTCTCACGTCATTGGATCCAACGGTAAAACGCAACGTAGGGTTTGATTAATGACTTGTTATCTGGATCTCCTCCCTGCAGTTTTCGGAGAATGTGTGTGTTTGTATTAGGCAGAAGCTTAACTGGTTGACCTTTAACAAAGCATTCATTAAGTGTTTCATTAGTAACGAGAGCCTGTGAATGAACTCGCCCTGAGATACACAGACTTAGCTCTTTATTGGAAACACAGAAATGTCAGCTGACGGTGAGAAAACAACAGCTGGTGTTATCCTCACTCTACCTCTACTTCGAATATAGAGAGAAATGTCAGGGTTAGCTTTCAGTCCTTAATTAGTTTGACCTAATTGAGGTCATTTCTAATTTGAGATAAAACATTAAAAACACAATGGGTTTATTTTGAAAATGGCTACAAGAAACCATCACAATGTGAGGCTTTGTTCTGGGTCAGGGGTCGAGGAGGAAGAGGAGGAGGAGGAGGAGGAGAAAGTGCTAACCAGAGTCTGGAATCTGGCAGAGAGACTCTGGCCCAATTCCAAACATCACCCTCCGTCTAAAGTCACACTCTCAGCTTAACGAGGCTCCCTCTTCGAGGTGGAGGGTGTCAACACAGCAGCAGGAAATGCCAAAACTTTTCATAACAATGGTTTCAAATCAGCATCTCTTGGATTAAAAATAACAAAAATAAAACTCAAAACATATTTTATGGTGTTTCTTTTTCACCTGCGCGGGGATATGATCCTGAGGTAGAAACAATAGGAGGTGAGATGAAGATATTACATGTCTATCTTGTTGCAGTTTATCAGTACTCAGTACTTGTACACAGCTTGTTTCCTGACGGACACACACAGCGCTGGGTCCGGCCAGGTAGGGCAGCAGGTGAAGTCAGCACCGATGCAGACTCGCTGTTTGAGGGCTTGATAACCCACTCCCCCTCCACACTCGTTGGTTTGGAACAGACCTTAATGTGGAGGACCCTCAAACGGAGGGGTAGTGTGTAGGGGTAGGTTTGGAATTGGGCCTAAGTGTGTCTGCCAGCATCGGGCAAGAGGCCAGTCCTGATTGGACGACGGTTACAGAAAGTCTACCTGCTCTGTGAAAAGGAGAAAGTGTTCTGGGCGATAACAGAAAAAGCTCCTTGACCTCCTTTTGTTCCCGTTAACAGAACGATTGGTTCTCCTGTGAGGAACTGACCAGGTGCATCATGGTCCTCTCTCTGTTCCTCCGTGGATCAGAGACAGACCACCTGATTGTCCCTCTATTGATCTGTGTTGGAGGGTTTAAATGAAATGCCACTAGAGCTGAACCCCAGCTGTCACTCAGGACAATCTGAGCAATGAGGTGCCAGAACTCAATCTGACCAATGAGGTGCCAGAACTCAATCTGACCAATGAGGTGCCAGAACTCAACGCCTGCTCCCATTACATTACAGCAAGAGGCAAAACTGAGGCGTTTCCATGACACATTAATGGGGAAAAAATCATAATCAACGCCAACAGAATCTCCTTTAGAGCCGAAGAAAGAGTCCATTGATTGATTCTCCGATCGACACAACATTACCAGTTATTCTCTTGCTCATTAATCACCAAAGCTGAGAAATATTATTGATTTACAGCCTCTTAAACATGCTGATCAGCTGATTCACTCGGACTTGTACATTAGTAAACTGATTATATTTGGATGTTCAAAGACGATGAAAACGTGCCCTTTTTATCTGGGGCATTGTGTTAATTCAGTATTTTCTGACATGTTGTATACAAAGTGATTCATTGTTTGTATTACAACGATAATGAAGTTCAAGATCCAGTACTATACTTCATAGTTAAAGTCATGTTTGATTCTTTTTCCACCAGGATGCTGAACAGTTACCCAACAGTTCACCCTGAATGCACTAAGTTATGTATAAATCGGATGCACCATAACATGTAGAAATGAGTAAATGAGACACTTGCAGCACATTTGCATCGTTGGTTTTCCTCCCTATCAGAACGATGATATCTCAAAGCCCTGCGTGAGAATAAATGCACCCCAGAAGCAACTGTTGTTAAAGATAAGTACTGACTTTGTGGAGTTAATGCTGGCACATAATCAGAGTCTTCTCTCCCTGGCACATAGCGTTCTTTGTCCTTGTTCAGCGTAGAATATTTTACCTTTATTACTTCAGTACACACAGGCAGCACCTAATTACTGACCTCTCTTATTAATAGCTGCTAAAGACTCCTGTGGGACGCATTAACAGGAACCTGCCTGCAGTATTTCTCCCCTCTTCTTTAATATAATGCTACAACTGTTGAAATCAATGGGGATTGGATGGTTTGGGTCTTTGGGGGGGTCGCAGAGTTCAGGTTTCTGTAGCAGTGTGTGTCCCCGATGAAGACAGGCCCCGGAGATTTAGAGATTTCCAATACAGCAGAAACACACTGTGCTTTACTCAGAGTTACATCACAGAGCCGAGAAGGATGGAAACCTGCAACAACCGCTGTGTGACTGAGGGCAAGATGAGTCAATATACTGAGGGTAAAACATGTGAAACCTCAAGGCCGACAATTAAAGAGAAGACTTTGTAAAGTCATGACGTTATTTGAGAATAGATCTGATGGTTTCGGAGCAATTCTATGGACTAATACAATGTTATGAGACGATTTAAGACACGTTCGGTTTGTTTTAAGTCACACAAATAAATAAGAAGGATGGAAACCCAGCAAGCAAGACCTGAGAGTGTTCTGCAGAAGATCTGAGAACGCAAAGAAGACATCTCCACATAAAGCATGGAGGAACACTAGGAGGACTTTTAATGATACTCTCATGCAATCCAGAGACATCATTAACGAGAGAGTGGGATCATTTGAGTAAAGAGGGAACCTCAAGGCCCACAATTAAAGAGAAGAAGTGATTTTAGAAATAATCCAGTGCTTGTAAGAAAGCTAGAACAGAACGCTAGAACAGAAAGCTAGAACAGAACGCTAGAACAGAACGCTAGAACAGAACGCTAGAACAGAACGCTAGAACAGAACGCTAGAACAGAAAGCTAGAACAGAAAGCTAGAACAGAACGCTAGAACAGAAAGCTAGAACAGAAAGCTAGAACAGAAAGCTAGAACAGAACGCTAGAACAGAAAGCTAGAACAGAACGGTAGAACAGAACGCTAGAACAGAACGCTAGAACAGAAAGCTAGAACAGAACGCTAGAACAGAACGCTAGAACAGAACGCTAGAACAGAACGCTAGAACAGAACGCTAGAACAGAAAGCTAGAACAGAAAGCTAGAACAGAACGCTAGAACAGAAAGCTAGAACAGAAAGCTAGAACAGAAAGCTAGAACAGAACACTAGAACAGAAAGCTAGAACAGAACGGTAGAACAGAACGCTAGAACAGAACGCTAGAACAGAAAGCTAGAACAGAACGCTAGAACAGAAAGCTAGAACAGAACGGTAGAACAGAACGCTAGAACAGAAAGCTAGAACAGAACGTTAGAACAGAAAGCTAGAACAGAACGCTAGAACAGAACGCTAGAACAGAACGCTAGAACAGAACGCTAGAACAGAACGCTAGAACAGAAAGCTAGAACAGAAAGCTAGAACAGAACGCTAGAACAGAACGCTAGAACAGAACGCTAGAACAGAACGCTAGAACAGAAAGCTAGAACAGAACGCTAGAACAGAAAGCTAGAACAGAAAGCTAGAACAGAACGCTAGAACAGAACGCTAGAACAGAAAGCTAGAACAAAAAGCCAGAACAGAACGCTAGAACAGAACGCTAGAACAGAACGCTAGAACAGAACGCTAGAACAGAACGCTAGAACAGAACGCTAGAACAGAAAGCTAGAACAGAACGCTAGAACAGAACGCTAGAACAGAACGCTAGAACAGAAAGCTAGAACAGAACGCTAGAACAGAACGCTAGAACAGAACGCTAGAACAGAAAGCTAGAACAGAAAGCTAGAACAGAACGCTAGAACAGAACGCTAGAACAGAAAGCTAGAACAGAAAGCTAGAACAGAACGCTAGAACAGAACGCTAGAACAGAAAGCTAGAACAGAAAGCTAGAACAGAACGCTAGAACAGAAAACTAGAACAGAAAGCTAGAACAGAACGCTAGAACAGAACGCTAGAACAGAACGCTAGAACAGAAAGCTAGAACAGAAAGCTAGAACAGAACGCTAGAACAGAACGCTAGAAAACAGAAAGCTAGAGGACAGAAAGCTAGAACAGAAAGCTAGAACAGAACGCTAGAACAGAACGCTAGAACAGAAAGCTAAACAGAAAAGCTAGAACAGAAAGCTAGAACAGAACGCTAGAACAGAAAGCTAGAACAGAACGCTAGAACAGAACGCTAGAACAGAAAGCTAGAACAGAACGCTAGAACAGAAAGCCAGAACAGAAAGCTAGAACAGAAAGCTAGAACAGAACGCTAGAACCGAAAGCTAACAGTCATTTATGGTTGCAGAGTAATTGCATGTAATATAACTTAATTGATGAATTGAGGAACGTCACATGTATTTACATCAGCGTTTAATATCAGACGTGATTTAAAATGTGATATTTGGTTGAAAAGGGAAATACAAAATGTGTCTCGATCCTTTGACACGACTTTTAATCAAAGCCTTTACGTTGAATGCAGAATATTTAACGTGTTCAACCCTGACGGCCCGTTCACACAGCGGCGTGCGATGAAGCTTCAACGCTTCTGCCCATTCACTTTGAATGGGGTGACGTCAAGCTTCGCCGAACTGCATTGTGGGAGCGAAGCTTTGCTCGCGTTGCTCGCTGCAAAAAGTTGAGCAATGTTCAACTTTTGAAGCTTTTGAAGCTTCGGTGGAAGCGTCAGCCAATCAAATCCCGTTTATGCAAATCTGACAGTTCAAGCTCTAGCCAATCAAACGGCGTGTATGCTGGGAGAGACATACCGCAGGTCATTTCCTCATATTCCAAAACATGGAGGGGAAATGAGCGGTAGGGAATCACCCGGTGCTTTATGACCAGTCCCTATTTACCTACCGGGATACAAACCGGAGGAGCCAGGCATGGAGGGAGGTGGCAGAGACAGTGGGTGAAACTGGTATGTTTTCGCCTGTTTGGGGAGTTTATATCTTCGTAAACTGTATGTCGGGGGCGGGAGATTCATGTGATTGGTTGTTGGTCGCGTTGCTCGCGAGAACTCCCCAAGCTTCAGACACGCCCACCGCCAAAGCTTAAACGCACGCCGCTGTGTGGACGGGCCGTGAGCCTGTTTTTCAGGTCTCAGGCTCGAAAATGCCATTCCCAGAACAAATGACCATATCTTCCCTTCTAAAAGGGTTACATTAATAATCTTTGTTCTCAAAGTAATGATAAACCTGTGAGTTGGATGTAGAAAAGTCAGAATCAATATAGATGTTTTTTATTTTAAAGAAAATTCAGATTGAACATAGTAAAAAACTGTAAATTACGTTGGGGGGGCTTAAGAGTTAAATAACCCTCGAGCAGAAGGTTACCAGGTGATGGCTGAATGAATCTGTGGATTGTAAAAGAGCTGGAGCAGCAAACTAACCGTGGATTCAAGAGCGATTTACTGAACTAATAAGATATTATCAGAGGATTTAAGTCACGTCAAGTTGACTTGTTAATCACCTTTCTAACTGGATGGGAAATCAATGCTCAACGTGTCATTTAACTGGACTTTAAAATGGGTTTAAATGCTAAATATTGAAATGACCCTGAAGCTCTGTTTCCTGTGTGTTTAATTTCCTCCTTTGTCTCCAGTGTTCAGGACGTCGCCTCAGAGCCTCTGAAGTCCTCTGGGATTAAAATTAGGACTAAATTGAGCGTCCAGGGTCCAGCGGCTTCCGACCAATTAGAGGGGAGTCGCTTAGGTTTTAATTACACAGGAAAATGATCCTGAACGTCCCTTTAGAGAGTGGCTGTGGGAGGAAGAGGAAGAAGAGGGAGTGAAGAGTTGCTGAGTCTCCATTTACTCCTCATGGGAAGAGAAGTCTCCAAGGACACGAAACACATCTGTTTTATCTGCTTGACCTTTATTTAACAGACAATAATATGTTCACGAGACACTGAGGGAGGGAGAGGTACTCTGATCTGGTTCTTCAGTCAAAGTAGAAGTACTCAGATATTGTACTTGAGTAAAAGTAGAAGTACTCAGATATTGTACTTGAGTAAAAGTAGAAGTACTCAGATCTTGTACTTGAGTAAAAGTAGAAGTACTCAGATATTGTACTTGAGTAAAAGTAGAAGTACTCAGATCTTGTACTTGAGTAAAAGTAGAAGTACTCAGATCTTGTACCTAAGTAAAAGTAGAAGTACTCAGATCTAGTACTTGAGTAAAAGTAGAAGTACTCAGATCTAGTACTTGAGTAAAAGTAGAAGTACTCAGATCTAGTACTTGAGTAAAAGTAGAAGTACTCAGATCTTGTACTTGAGTAAAAGTAGAAGTACTCAGATCTTGTACTTGAGTAAAAGTAGAAGTACTCAGATCTTGTACTTGAGTAAAAGTAGAAGTACTCAGATCTAGTACTTGAGTAAAAGTAGAAGTACTCAGATCTAGTACTTGAGTAAAAGTAGAAGTACTCAGATCTTGTATTTGAGTAAAAGTAGAAGTACTCAGATCTAGTACTTGAGTAAAAGTAGAAGTACTCTGATCTGGTTCTTCAGTCAAAGTAGAAGTACTCAGATATTGTACTTGAGTAAAAGTAGAAGTACTCAGATATTGTACTTGAGTAAAAGTAGAAGTACTCAGATCTTGTACTTGAGTAAAAGTAGAAGTACTCAGATATTGTACTTGAGTAAAAGTAGAAGTACTCAGATCTTGTACTTGAGTAAAAGTAGAAGTACTCAGATCTTGTACCTAAGTAAAAGTAGAAGTACTCAGATCTAGTACTTGAGTAAAAGTAGAAGTACTCAGATCTAGTACTTGAGTAAAAGTAGAAGTACTCAGATCTAGTACTTGAGTAAAAGTAGAAGTACTCAGATCTTGTACTTGAGTAAAAGTAGAAGTACTCAGATCTTGTACTTGAGTAAAAGTAGAAGTACTCAGATCTTGTACTTGAGTAAAAGTAGAAGTACTCAGATCTAGTACTTGAGTAAAAGTAGAAGTACTCAGATCTAGTACTTGAGTAAAAGTAGAAGTACTCAGATCTTGTATTTGAGTAAAAGTAGAAGTACTCAGATCTAGTACTTGAGTAAAAGTAGAAGTACTCAGATCTAGTACTTGAGTAAAAGTAGAAGTACTCAGATCTAGTACTTGAGTAAAAGTAGAAGTACTCAGATCTGGATCTAGAAATGTCAGGAAGTAGTGAATCTCCCCAAATGATTCACTTACCAAGATTTAAAACAGAATAACAGGAAAGCTCCAGATGTGCTAGAGACAGCATTTAAAGATTCTCCAATATTCTTCAAAATATAGACTATTGCCTATTTCCCTGCAGCTCGTTACTGATATGCTTCAGTCAGACACAGTTACAGTCATATTTATGACTTTCTCCTCTCTTTGAAACCACATTTTAACCATTCCTCCCGTTCCTGTCCCCCCCCATCGACTCCTTCCCAACAGAATGGGAACGGTAGAAAACATTAAAAAAGTCTTAAGTTTACTTCAAAAAGAGTTTCTGCGCTCCAGCTGTTCTCTGTGTTTTCCTGCAGGCAGAGAACTGACACGGCTCACTTAGCAGATGGCTTACTGGTAATTTCCCAGCATGCTCCTGGGTTCCCCCTGAACATTTTGAGGTAAACACCAGGCTTGTTAATAACCGGACCAGCTGTGTCTAATTTCCCTCCGTTCTTTACCTCCATGCTCCTCTGAGACTTCTGGCATGTCGCTCTGCACATCGAGAAGGGATCAAAACGCCCGAAAACGACTCCAGGCTTTGTTTCCAGGGGACGCTAATCACTGTCACACAGCAACAAATCACTTTTGATGCATCCTTGGAGGTGAAGTGCATCATGGGAGCCATCAGAGATTATTAGCTCCCGCCGAGATCCAACAACGAAGCCTGGAGGACTCGGAAAGATCCGGATGGTTTTGAGTGACGTTGAAATATGATTCACGGCATTAAAGGGGTCCGTTTTGAGCCGTAGGGTCGCCGGTTCAAGTCCCCGACCAGACCTAAACATGGAGTGTGGAATGCTACTTGGAGAGATCCCAGTTCACCTCCTGGGCCCTGCCGTGGTGCCCTTGAGCAAGGCACCGGACATCCCCCTTCCCCCCCACTCCTATTGCTCCCCGGGCGCTGTCCAATAGCTGCCCAGCTCCTTTTATTGAGTCTTTTGTCCTCTGTGCTAAACGTCTCCTTCTGTGACAGATAACAGATCTCCAACTCTCTCTTGAGATCTAAAAATAACTCCTGCTCTCTGAGACTAAATGCAGAGCCGGGGTTCATCCGACTGGAGAGTTCATAGGTTTCAAAGACTGATGAAGAGGAGAGGAAGGGAGGAAGATCTTTGTTAGAAAGACTGTGAACATTCATAAACACACCTCCGCCCCTCAAAGACTGCAACCACTGCTATTTAGAAATACGTATGCTGTTTGACTTTCATCCTTTGGTTACTACAACCCTTTAGAAATACTACATGTGTACAGTTTGTACATTTAACGTATTTAGACAGTAAGGGTAAGTATGCACATTGACGTTGAATTGTATCTCGTTGCACTGTCATCGCTGCGACCTCACTCTTATTCAGTTATTTATGTGTGTCTGCAGTGAGAGTTGCCAAAGACATTTCGTTGTACCTTGTGTGGTGACAACTAAGATATATTATATTCTAATAAAGCACGAGGCAGGTTTGTAGAGATGGAGATTTATGACCCGGCTCTGATGGAAATCCCCACCGTGATGAAAAGAAGCTCCAGATTATTGCTCTTCCTCTTCAGTTTCACTCCTCAGCTGATTCACTCCGTCCTCCTCCAGTCTCTCACCTTGTTGTCTCCATTTTGTCTTTCCTTCCATCTCTTAAGACCACATCTCTCCAGCGCTCCATCCTCATGCTTCTGTTTCTTCTCCTTCTTCTTTAAAACCCATCACTCTGTCTTTTACTCTCCATGCTCTCTGTATTCACTGCTCTAACTCTAAGTGTTAGGTTCACATCTAAATGATGCATCCAATGCTCATGCTAGTGCTCCTAATAAAGAATATGAATATGTATTTGTATAAAGGAAGCTAGTGGTGGGCGGATCGATCTAAAATATCGATGTATCCATACCAACGTTGGTGTCGGTATTGATCAATACTTGCGTGATGAGATCGATACCTGAGTGTCAGCTTCTCTTCGTCAGTGCACAACTCCCGTGGCTGTGCATGTACAAACACCTTTCTTTCAAAGTGTAATAGGTCATCAGTGTTGTACATTTAGCAGACTGAATAAATATAGACTATTCAGACAGTCATGAATATTTAAAAACATATATACCTCAAACCTGACATTTGAATATGGCTGATTATAATAACCTTTTTGTGTTAACTGTCAAAGGAACATTACATGTACAGTAGCGTTCATTATTTGATTATTTCACCTTCCCAAGAGCTTTGGATATCACCAGGAGCCTTGCTGAAATAATTGTAGAGGAACGACCTCTCTGTGGTTGAAGATGAGGCTTTAAGGAGCAATAAAGCATTGCCATTTATGAAATGATTGGCTTCGAATTTAGACTGAAACCTCCAACAATCAATGTCTCACGGTTCAACGATTCAACCACCGTTGCATCAATGCTAAAAAGCAGCCGTTCTTCACCTCTGTGGCTCTGAGTGAAATGCTTATTGATCGCTGTGATATGATTGGCTTCACGTCAGATATTTCACCTGAGAGTCAGTGTGTAAATCACAGCCGGTCGATGTGGATTCAGAGCGAGGGTCAGGCTGATGGATGGCCTCTGATTGGTCGGTCAGAGACGGAGAACCCGACTGCTAACGAGCCGCTGGGGACTCTCCGATTGGTCGTTACCAAGTCAGTGTGTGTGTGTGTGTGTGTGTGTGTGTGTGTGTGTGTGCGTGCGTGCGTGCGTGCGTGCGTGCGTGCGTGCGTGCGTGCGTGCGTGCGTGCGTGCGTGCGTGCGTGCGTGTGTGTGTGTGTGTGTGTGTGTGCGTGTGTGTGTGGTAAAAAAATGCAAAATGTTCGTCTAATAATCCTCTCATAGATATGTAACGCTTGCAAGCATGGCTCCATCTAATGAGTGAGCAGCCTACAGTGAGAAACAAACTGATTTTTAACAGAAAGCAACTATAAAACAAAGGTCGTAAAACAATCCCTGGATCAGATACTCTCTATAAAACACAAAAAGGGAAGCAAAACCAGTTTATTTATCTTCCCACAAACCCTTATCTGCAATCTCCTGCACAAAACACATCATCCTGAACCTTAAAACATATTTTTTGAAGGATTAGATTTGTTAAAAGTTGGATTTAATCTGCTTTAATACCCTAATTTCCATTATCCGTGTGTCTGTTTGCATTTGACTGACTGCTCTCCATCCTTCTTGCTCATTGTGTTGCATGCTGACGCTGCTCTGACTTCCTTCTGAGCACCTGAGTAATCACTAACCATCATTCCAGTCTATTTCCTCCCTGTGGTAATAAGCAAGTCAAAGCAGCCCCAAAAGATGCTGGACCTGAACCAGTTTGAGTCTTGGCAGCAGAAGATAATCTGATTCAAACTCGGACCTGATCTGCATCTCAAATTTATTTTTTCTCCATGCATGAATCATTTCCTCGTGTTGAAGCAGGAGCCGATATAAAAGAGACAGTAAACGGGATGACATTTACATGCTCCGGTTTGTCAGATAATATCAGGCCTCCAGTGACTTATACACATCTTCATAGACGGGATAAAAGCATATCTGGGATGTGATAACGGGAGAGTGGAGTTAAATACCATTAAGAGGCTGGATGTAGAAGTATAGTGGAGCTCTGTAGAATAAACTACGGTGGCCCAGAGGTGCTGCCGCTTCAGAAAGGATGCAGATATGAAAACACAAAGGTTCCACATGAAGAAACATCTCCAGCAACTTGACAGCACGTGCAGCTTTTAGAGAACATTCAGCAACTTGAGGAGACATGTGTTTACTAAAAGACCAGGGGACACTAAAGAGTGTCCCCTGGTCTCTATCTGATTTTATAAAATGGCCTATTTCCCCTAAAGCAAAAGAAACTCATTTTAAAATTGTTCATAAAATCTACCCGGTTTCTACTTTTTTAAATTCAAGATTTAAATTTGAAGTGGAACCATGTTCCTTTTGTAATTTATCTGATGAATCGTTGGAACATTTATTTTTCTCTTGCCCTTTTTCTGAATTGTTTTGGTCGAATGTGAGAGATTGGTTGTTACTTAAATTAACAAATATTCCGGCCTTCAAAATATATCACATTTTATATTATATTGATAATTTGGACTCTCCCATTTCTGATTTGGTAAATATAATTATTATTTTGGGTAAATACCATTTACATTGTAGTAAATGGAGAGGAGGCAAGCCCTCCTTTCCCTGTTTCATAAATGAGTTCAAGTCCTTTTTTCTGTCCCTTAGAAAAATACAATCTTGTAACCTGTCTATAAAGATTTGCAATGACATTTCCAAATGGTTATTATTTTAAGTAAGCTTAATGCCTCTTAAATGTTTTTGTGCCTTTATGCTTTTTTCTTTCCCCCTGGCTCTTACTGGATGTATTAGTTATGTTTTTTTGTCTTATTGTGAATGAATGTCTTGAACTTATGTTGATAAGTTGATGATATCCTCACCGAGCTTTTGTATGTTTAAAAACATGTTCAATAAAAAAAAAAAAAAAAAAAAAAAAAAAAAAAAAAAAAAAACACAGCTGGGAGACCAGGGGACACTAAAGAGTGACGCACACAGCAGGGAGACCAGGGGACACTAAAGAGTGACGCACACAGCTGGGAGATCAGGGGACACTAAAGAGTGACGCACACAGCTGGGAGATCAGGGGACACTAAAGAGTGACGCACACAGCTGGGAGATCAGGGGACACTAAAGAGTGACGCACACAGCTGGGAGATCAGGGGACACTAAAGAGTGACGCACACAGCGGGGAGACCAGGGGACACTAAAGAGTGACGCACACAGCTGGGAGACCAGGGGACACTAAAGAGTGACGCACACAGCTGGGAGATCAGGGGACACTAAAGAGTGACGCACACAGCTGGGAGATCAGGGGACACTAAAGAGTGACGCACACAGCGGGGAGACCAGGGGACACTAAAGAGTGACGCACACAGCTGGGAGACCAGGGGACACTAAAGAGTGACGCACACAGCTGGGAGATCAGGGGACACTAAAGAGTGACGCACACAGCTGGGAGATCAGGGGACACTAAAGAGTGACGCACACAGCTGGGAGATCAGGGGACACTAAAGAGTGACGCACACAGCTGGGAGACCAGGGGACACTAAAGAGTGACGCACACAGCTGGGAGACCAGGGGACACTAAAGAGTGACGCACACAGCTGGGAGATCAGGGGACACTAAAGAGTGACGCACACAGCTGGGAGATCAGGGGACACTAAAGAGTGACGCACACAGCTGGGAGATCAGGGGACACTAAAGAGTGACGCACACAGCTGGGAGATCAGGGGAAGAGTGACGCACACAGCTGGGAGATCAGGGGAAGAGTGACGCACACAGCTGGGAGACCAGGGGACACTAAAGAGTGACGCACACAGCTGGGAGACCAGGGGACACTAAAGAGTGACGCACACAGCTGGGAGACCAGGGGACACTAAAGAGTGACGCACACAGCTGGAGACCAGGGGACACTAAAGAGTGACGCACACAGCTGGAGACCAGGGGACACTATAGAGTGACGCACCTGTAGGCCACCATACTGTAGAATAACCTAAATGTAATCTCTGTAATGCGTTTCATGATCGATGTTAATGTGAAATGAGTTTCCTATTCGACCATTTGTTTGTAATAATGACCAGAGAAAGCACCATGTCAGACACTTGAAAGGTAATTAGGCAGAATGTAATCATCTGGGGGATGTATGAATATGCTTTGTTGCATTTAAACGCAGCATGCAGAGGGTATTAATTACACCCAGCAGTGTTCTGGCATGCTGGGCGTCTAATGGCTCTTTATGCTTTCTGAATAGTCGTCAAAACAGGACTCAGCTTCCTGCCGGGTGACAAAGGGAAAATATTACATTTGGAAGGACCTGACCCCACACTTTGCTCTCCAGATTATTCAGAGAAACACTGACTAAGACTCACAGAGACAATGCCTCGCTGCCTTTTAGCGATAAGCAGTTTTCATGCATGCTTTAAAAAGTGAGCAGCATAATTGTTTCTTGGTAACGATCATTTATAAGTGATTTGCTGAATATTTCAGAAATACACCAGGAAACCAATCAAAAGTTAATAATCTCCTCTTTCCAACAGTGTGTGAAACTCCAAATCAATCCATGTCTTCTCATCTTATCTTATGTTAGAGAGATGCATCATTCACAATATTTGTATATCCATCCTCTAAAAGATATGTGACCCGTTAAAATGTGTTTACATGTTGAAACAGCTCATTCCCATAGAAACATGATGGATACACGGATCGTGTTCAAATCAATAGGCACGAAGTGTACTTTCTATAAGAAGTAGAAAGTACAGGTATTTGTGTTCAACATGTAAGAAGTCAAAGTAAAAAGTCCTCAGAAAAATAAGTAGTGGAGTAAAGTACTGATACCAGAAACACGTACTTAAAGGTGGGGTAGGTAAGTTTGAGAAACCGGCTGGAGATACACTTGTTGTTATATTCCATGGAATGCTCTTAACATCCAGATAGCAATGAATATCTGAAGTGCTTTGACAAAGAATCCATAAAAAAATATCATCTGTGGAAGCTGTAGTACTGTAAAAAGCACGACCAATCATCTGAGCCGGCCCGGCTAAAATAACTGGATGGCCTACCTGCCTGTCAGCCTTCCATCTGGGCACAAACTTATCTCGTGCCCTCATTGGTCATGTGCGCGTTCGTGTGTGTTGGAGGAGGGGCTCTGTGAGGAAGTGGCAGATTTTCTCCGGTTGTGTATTTTCAAATTCTACGCACTCGAGCTGGTTTCTCCAAAATTACCTACCATACCTTTAAGTAGAGTAACAAAGTATTTGTACTCCACTACTTCCCACCTCGGTGTGTGACAGTGAAATGGACAAAATACGATGGACAAAACTAATGTTCAGGTCATTGTTCAGTTTGAAGAATATCAAACTTGTAACGCCATAATCAGACGATAAATACATGTCTTAGCTTGTAAAGACTCATCAGCGCCCAAAAAACCGTTGTCAGCAAACTTTGAAGACCTTTTCCTCATAATTGTTTCTTGGTAACGATCATTTATTTCGTGATTTGCTGAATATTTCAGAAAAAACACCAGGAAACCAATCAAAAGTTAATCATCTCCTCTTTCCAACAGTGTGTGAAACTCCAACTCGAGGTCAAAGCGACTGATTTGATTGATCAGGTCACAAAGATAACATCTGAAAGCATGGCTCCATCTATTCAGTGAGCAGAAACACACAGATCTGTAACAGATTTAGAAGAAAGCCACTATAAAACAAAGGTGGTAAAACACTCCCTGGATCAGATACTCACTCTAAAACACAATAGAAGAAGCAAAATCAGTTTATTTATCTTCCTACAAACCATTATCCACAAAGTGCGGAGCGACAGATGGAGGAAGGACCTGACCCCACACTTTCCTCTCCAGATTATTCAGAGAAACACTGACTAAGACTCACAGAAAAAATGCATCGCTGCCTTTTAACGATAATCATTTTTCATGCATGCTTTAAAAAGTGTGCAGCAGTTTCCCGCAGCCATCTGTCTGAACAAAGGTTCCCGGTCGGTCACTCTCGCAGGGAGCACTCGTTACGGGACGGGCTAATTAAAAATCTTAATAGCAGCTCCTTTGAATAATTCAGTGTTCTGCACGGTGAGACAGAAGCTCACATTGGTTTAGACATTTTCCTCGTCTCGCTGCAATCAGAAAACATGTTGCTGTGACAAAAGTACACACTTTACTCAGGTAGAAGTACAGATACTCGTGTTTAAAGATACTCTGGTGAAAGTAGAAGTACTGACTAAACTTCTTTACTCAAGTCAAAGTAAAGAGGGCTTTGAAATGTACTTCAGTAAAAAGTACCCATAACTAGCAGCTGTTTTAAAGAGTACCTGACCTCCCTTTATATTAATAGAACAATAATGTCATTGTTAGCTAATGAATGTTTCCATGCTGAACAACGGCAACATGACAACGTTTTCATTGGTCCCTCTTCTTTAGAGAAGACCAGGAATGATGGATACACGGATCGTGTTCAAATCAATAGGCACGCAAATACATGAGCTTCTGATTCCTATGGTCGTGTCGCTCTTTTGAGAAAATCGATGAAAACCGTATTTAATATTGTCTTAATGCACATTATTTAATTTCATATTCTGTTCATCATATTCTATTTACATGTATAGAGACTTCTTGCACAATTTTGTATTTGTATTTTTGTATTTTATTAGATATGTATATTTGAAAACCTTTGTCAGCAGAGCCTTCAGTGTCCCCCACCCTCTGGAACGCTCTCCCCTCTGCTATCTGGAACGCTCTCCCCTCTGCTATCAGGAACGCTCTCCCCTCTGCTATCTGGAACGCTCTCCCCTCTGCTATCAGGAACGCTCTCCCCTCTGCTTTCAGGAACGCTCTCCCCTCTGCTATCAGGAACGCTCTCCCCTCTGCTATCAGGAACGCTCTCCCCTCTGCTATCTGGAACGCTCTCCCCTCTGCTATCAGGAACGCTCTCCCCTCTGCTATCTGGAACGCTCTCCCCTCTGCTATCTGGAATGCAGACTCTCTGGACACTTTCAAAAAACAACTCAAACACCATCTGTTCCCTCTGGCCTGTGGCCTCAGCTAAAATGCAGTACCCAGCAACCTGTTCTTTTTTTAACCTGTGTATCTGTGTGACTATTATTATGTTGTTGTTTTGTTTCCCATTGTTAAGCGTCCTTGGGTCTCTTGAAAGGCGCTATAACAATTGAAATTATTATTATTATTATTATTATGTTGTATCGTTGGAGGAGCTCAGGTCAGAATAATTTCATTGCCATTTCTACACTGTAGCTGCTGAGCATCTGATGATAACACCTCTGAATGTTGAATCTTTAGAAATGAATGGTCTCCTGTCAGCTGTGCACAAATCTGAAGCTCAGATAAATATGTAGTTTCTACCCAGAGACCTTCAAGACACACCATCACAATCCACCTTTCTAAAGTTCAATCTTAAGGGTTCACTTCTAATATTGAATAGAGTGGTTCAGGAATGAGTCCACCTCGACCAAATGCTCAAACAAATCTTGCAATCTAGACAAAAGTGTTAAACTAAGAACTGTGTTTACAACCCGATATTTAAATCTGCCCCAAAATGAATTGGGTTCTTTCTCGGCCAATGATTCATCCATTTCATTTCATATAGTTTCATAACCATTCGACCAGGAGTCTTTATGGTATCCTGCAGACAGTGGTGATACTTTGTCTAGATACCGTTGTCTTTGAAACAATGAACTCAAAGTCCTGGGTGCATTTTTGTTTATGAAACTCTAGGAAAAGACTCTCTTTGGACACAAGACTTCAGCCAGGTCTTAGTGCTATTAGCATGTTGCTAACACCTGTCAATAAGGACAGATCAGCAATGTAGTTCCTGCTCAGCATCTAAGCCCCAATCAGTCGTTCCTCAGACATCGGTCTTAACTCTGTCACCCCCGTAATGAATCCTGAGCATCGGGATGTGAGTCTGCTGGTGACTGAATAATCAGAGAGTGAATCCAATGAAGACAAAGTGGATGATTGGCGTTTCAATCAGCCTCCGAGCCCCGGGCGGCGGGGACATTCATCTGGAGTTCACGCCCAGCGGTTTAGAGACGGGTTCCCAACACGGAGCTTTTAGTAAAGGTTCCCCGCGGAGAACCAGCTTTAATCCGAACCATGGGAAGTGTTCGCAGCGTCGGAGGCCACAGCGGGAATCAAACCGTCAACTGAGGCGATGATAATGAAATACACTGTTCATTAGGCTGAGAGTTTAGCATTTGCACGGCACTGTGAGAGCTATCAAGACAATGCTCAGTTCAGCTTCATCACACTGTAAACAAACCAAGAGACGCACCAACACATCTGCACATAAGTAAACAACAACAGGACAATATAAACTGCTTTTCCCAAGGATAGAGTATTGGTGTGTTTTATATTGTTCATACAGTGACTCCTGAATGTGATCATGATAGTATTTTGAATACAGGACATCTAAATACTATCATGATCCCTGATGGTGGATGCATTGATTTACTGACATGCTATCATTGTCAATGGTTTCCATCTTAAGTCACATTTACACGAGAACGAAACGGCTTGTATCTCTTACGTATAGCCCTATTATTTACACGAGGCCGTAACAAACGGACCCCACAAACGATAACGGGTCCCAAGGTGGATAGATTTGCAAACGAAACTCTCTGGGGGGTCAAACGAGTCCGTGTAATCGCCTCTATACGAATATTTCCTGAAAAAATAACGATAGCCCCGCCTCTCCCCACTCACTGCTGTAGCATGGCCAGTAGCTACTGTCAGTAGCCACTCACAGTCCCGGCATATGTACTACAGCGTTTCCAGCGGTCTCGTTTGAACAGACACGTTAAATGAAACGAATGCATGTGAATGGAAGACTTTTTTGAAAACGCATACTGTGCATAAACGCAAACGTTCCCGTGTAAAAGCAGCCTTAATAAAAGCAATATAGGCATTTTCCAATGTATGTATTCCCACCAGCTGCCATGTTCAGTCACTAAAACATCTGTAGTTTTTAGTATTTAAGACGTTATTAATACATTTCACTCTGATTCCCTTTGTATGGCTAGCAGCCCCGACACACTACTTACTATTGAATATATACACTTTTAAAAAAGGTGGAAATTGTGCATTTTGGAGACTATTTGTGGACTGTGTTACACGGTGGACAAATCCAATCTGGTGAGTTTCTGTTTATTGGTTTCAGCAGGTTAGATCAAGTCCCCTCGTTCACTTTGAATATTCTTTATCAACATCTGGATCTGTTGATCAAACCAAGATACTGTCTTATTTTAAACTTTAATTATTGCTCTGAAACACTTTCTCAGGAGTCACAGTGATCTCACTTCCTGTCTAACACAAAAACTCCTTTCCTCAAGAGTGGCTTTCATTCACAGAGAGGAGAAGGAGGAGGAGGAGGAGGAGGAGGAGGAAGAGGAAGGAGTGTGAGTGTTTGGCGCTGAAGAAACTCTTGGGATTGAGCCTCTAAGAGTCTTACTGGCACCGAGCTTATCTCCAAACTAATCCAATTACAATAACCAACAGCCAGTCATAAGGCTGTCAGGACTGTAAGCCTATTACAAAAGATCCCCCTGCCTCAGAGGGGGGGGGGGGGGGGGGGGGGGGGATGAGGAGAAGAGAGAGGGAGGGAGTAATTGGCTTTTGATTAGAGAGAGGGGTCTGAATGAGTCGGTGATATTGAGCCTCCGGGAACACGTGAAACTGTTTGCATTGTGATGTATTGTTGGCTATTGTGCAATGCAATCATAATACCATGTGTTTATGATCAGGAAGCTGATTAGCAACGGCCGAGATAACTGAGAGGTGGAGAACAATCATCCTGAGGTTATTATCACTGTGTATATCAGTATGTAGAGTCTCTACTTTAAAGAGTCCTCTCCTGCTGATGTTCAGGTGTATATCAGTATGTAGAGTCTCTACTTTAAAGAGTCCTCTCCTGCTGATGTTCAGGTGCATATCAGGATGTAGTGTCTCTACTTTAAAGAGTCCTCTCCTGCTGATGTTCAGGTGTATATCAGTATGTAGTGTCTCTACTTTAAAGAGTCCTCTCCTGCTGATGTTCAGGTGCATATCAGTATGTAGTGTCTCTACTTTAAAGAGTCCTCTCCTGCTGATGTTCAGGTGTATATCAGTATGTTGTGTCTCTACTTTAAAGAGTCCTCTCCAGCTGATGTTCAGGTGTATATCAGTATGTAGAGTCTCTACTTTAAAGAGTCCTCTCCTGCTGATGTTCAGGTGTATATCAGTATGTATTGTCTCTACTTTAAAGAGTCCTCTCCTGCTGATGTTCAGGTGTATATCAGTATGTAGTGTCTCTACTTTAAAGAGTTCTCTCCTGCTGATGTTCAGGTGTATATCAGTATGTAGTGTCTCTACTTTAAAGAGTCCTCTCCTGCTGATGTTCAGATGTATATCAGTATGTAGTGTCTCTACTTTAAAGAGTCCTCTCCTGCTGATGTTCAGGTGTATATCAGTATGTAGTGTCTCTACTTTAAAGAGTCCTCTCCTGCTGATGTTCAGGTGTATATCAGTATGTAGTGTCTCTACTTTAAAGAGTCCTCTCCTGCTGATGTTCAGGTGTATATCAGTATGTAGTGTCTCTACTTTAAAGAGTCCTCTCCTGCTGATGTTCAGGTGTTATATCAGTATGTAGTGTCTCTACTTTAAAGAGTCCTCTCCTGCTGATGTTCAGGTGTATATCAGTATGTAGTGTCTCTACTTTAAAGAGTCCTCTCCTCCTGATGTTCAGGTGTATATCAGTATGTAGTGTCTCTACTTTAAAGAGTCCTCTCCTGCTGATGTTCAGGTGTATATCAGTATGTTGTGTCTCTACTTTAAAGAGTCCTCTCCTGCTGATGTTCAGGTGTATATCAGTATGTAGTGTCTCTACTTTAAAGAGTCCTCTCCTGCTGATGTTCAGGTGTATATCAGTATGTAGTGTCTCTACTTTAAAGAGTCCTCTCCTGCTGATGTTCAGGTGTATATCAGTATGTAGTGTCTCTACTTTAAAGAGTCCTCTCCTGTTGATGTTCAGGTGTATATCAGTATGTAGTGTCTCTACTTTAAAGAGTCCTCTCCTGCTGATGTTCAGGAGTATATCAGTATGTAGTGTCTCTACTTTAAAGAGTTCTCTCCTGCTGATGTTCAGGTGTATATCAGTATGTAGTGTCTCTACTTTAAAGAGTCCTCTCCTGCTGATGTTCAGGAGTATATCAGTATGTAGTGTCTCTACTTTAAAGAGTTCTCTCCTGCTGATGTTCAGGTGTATATCAGTATGTAGTGTCTCTACTTTAAAGAGTTCTCTCCTGCTGATGTTCAGGTGTGTATCAGTATGTAGTGTCTCTACTTTAAAGAGTCCTCTCCAGCTGATGTTCAGGTGTATATCAGTATGTAGTGTCTCTACTTTAAAGAGTCCTCTCCTGCTGATGTTCAGGTGTATATCAGTATGTAGTGTCTCTACTTTAAAGAGTCCTCTCCTGCTGATGTTCAGGTGTATATCAGTATGTAGTGTCTCTACTTTAAAGAGTCCTCTCCTGCTGATGTTCAGGTGTATATCAGTATGTAGTGTCTCTACTTTAAAGAGTCCTCTCCTGCTGATGTTCAGGTGTATATCAGTATGTAGTGTCTCTACTTTAAAGAGTTCTCTCCTGCTGATGTTCAGGAGTATATCAGTATGTTGTGTCTCTACTTTAAAGAGTCCTCTCCTGCTGATGTTCAGGTGTATATCAGTATGTAGTGTCTCTACTTTAAAGAGTCCTCTCAGGTTCAGGTGTTTCCAACACATCTTGAATTTCTGTAGATCCAGATCCTACACTATAATAATTTACCATGTCGAGAAATGTTTTCATTTAACCACAACGCATCACTTCTGTCAGTGCAAGTGTGTGTGTGTGTGTGTGTGTGTGTGTGTGTGTGTGTGTGTGTGTGTGTGTGTGTGTGTGTGTGTGTGTGTGTGTGTGTGTTCGTCGCAGGCCTGAAATTGGTATGTTGATGGTTGACAGCTTTTTGATGTAACCTCTGTGTGATGGAGGGTCTCTAAGAGGTCTGCGGATAAAGATTGTCAACCAGGATTAGAGAGCGAATGTGTGTGTGTGTGTGTGTGTGTGTGTGTGTGTGTGTGTGTGTGTGTGTGTGTGTGTGTGTGTTCTCTCTCTGCCGTCCCTTCACATCAGTTGCAGTTTATTTTCAGATATCCATTAACAAAACCTGTCAGTGAGATTCACAAAAACACAAGCGACGCAAAGGAGACTCAAAAATAGATTCTGTGCACGAGACACGGCTCAAATCCTGTGGTTTTTAATACGTCTGTTTTAAATTACTCTGAGCAATAATGTGAAATGCATAAAAGGAAATTAATCTATTTTTCGTCAGGGGGGAAAGTGGACTGTTGACCGACAGAATTGAAGCCTCGGGGAGCGAGAGAAATGAGTTTCAGATCGTTACCTGGAGGAAGAGGAGAGGAACACTAGTGTGAGGTCAATGTATGAGGAAGAGGAAACCAAGATGTTCCCTCACACAAACATCCAATGGGATTCCTCCATTGGATTATAATCTCTTAGAATTGGCGCCCAACGTTGTATTTCTTCAAGGGCGGATAACAAAAGAATAATTATGTTTCCATTAAGACCTCGCTCAAAAGTCCACAACGAAAGATAGATATATTTACAGCAGCTAGCATCTCCCCCCTGCATTTTGGATTATTGCAGAAAATAATCTCTAAAAATTGGCGCCAAACGTGTTATTTTTCAAGGTTCAAAGGGTGGATAATAATACAGAAAGAAAAAGCATGAAGCTGCATAATCCTATCCCATAATGCACCTGTGCAAACACAACAATATGAGGTTCACCGCTTTCAGCCAGGTGAACATTATTAATCTAAATGCAGTCATATTGATGATTTCTGTTTTACTTGACATGCTTTACGTTAAAGGGGACCTATCATGCAAAATGCACTTTTGTACGTCTTTTCTACATGAATATGTGTCCCCGGTGTTCCAGGGAACTCACCAAGTGTCAGAAAACACAACCCTCTCTATTTTCCTCCATACCCAAATCTCTAAAAAAGGGGCTGCAACGGATCTGATAAAAACTGATCCAGATTTGAACACTGTCCTGACGTCAGGACGGTGGCGCTACGGCTATTGGGCCAACTCCACCAATCAGGAGGAGACAGCCACGGCCATTGCCGTTCGAAAGCGCTGTAGATGCTGTAGTTCATATGCCAGGCCTGTAGGTGGTGCTGTTCTCACTGAATCTGCCCAGAGCTAAAAAATTGTCAAATTGAGCGAAATGAGGCATGGCTAAAATGCATGATCTGTTTGGTATTTTGAGAAAAAAAAAGTATAAATATGCCTTATATAGGTATGGTCCTACACTATATTATTATAATATAGCATGATAGGTCCACTTTAAGGAAAATATTATATTATAACACTTTATATTAAGGTACACTAATCCACCATCAACTAGTTGTTAATTAACATGCATGTTAGCAGTATACTGGCTCTTTATTAGTCATTATAAAACATGTATTAATGCCTTATTCTACATGACCATATTCTCGCAGTAATAAGCCATTAGTTGAGAGTTTTTCCTCAATAACCCTCTAATTAGTGCTGATTTATTGCAAGTAAGCACGTTGTTGTACATGAGTTTGGGTTTAAATATGCTCAATATGCAGCAGCAGTACCACAAGAATAATAATTCTCCCATAATAACACCTAACAAATATATTCTTATGTAACAAGACATGAAACTACACGTGTTATTTGTGTCAGAATAACTCAAAATGTGGTGTTTCTAAGTCAGAATATGTTCCCTATTTTAAAGTGAAGTCTTGTTCATAACCAATAAGCTAATAGTTTGACTGTAATATGTTAATGAACAACTCGTTGATGGTGAATAAGTGCACCTTGATATAAAGTGTTACTTGTAGGCCTTTTGAGAGCATCAGTTTGACTCGAGAAGACGGGGGAATGCTTCCTAAGAATCACCTTTAACTTAGATCTGTTATTCAAACCATGTACACGGCATGTTTAGATATTCACAGGATCTCAGGTAATAGAAGCACTTTGTTAACGGCATCATAAAACTCACAATATACCCCGGCAGTGTTTTATGGATATGGAACAACTTCACATTATAATTACATCCTCAAAATACCATATTTGGGAGCAGAGCGTGGATTAAATCTAACAACTACAATTATAAGAAGAGAAGAGTTCCTCGTTACATCAGCTCACTACACTGGAAAAAATGCTGCTCCAAAAACAAGTTAAACAATAAAGAAATTAAGGTGTTTTCACTTGAAATACGTCCAAAAATCTGCCAATAGAACAAGTGAACATTAGCTTGGTAAGATCTCTTGAAATAAGAATGGGATATTTAGATAAATCACATCTTGTAATTAGCTGGAGAACTCATTTGAACTATATTTGACCAGAATCAGGAGATGCTGTGTTAGAATATAATCTGCACATGCTCAGTTTTCTGTTCTCTGATGTTAGTTGGTGATTTTCTAATAAATATGTGTTTCATCTGAGATACAACTCAAAATAAAATGTTTTGACTGAACAAGATGATGCATTGTCTAAAAACCAGACCCTATATCTCAGTGCAGTGTTACTTCTGAAGTGATTGTGTCTTATATCAGGAGTAGAGACACATGCTGACTAGATGTTAGACACAGATGGGCAAGATTTCAAGTTTTTTAAGTGTAGTGACAAAATGTACAATTAGCCACGAGTAAACAAACCCAGAAGAACTCAAATCGCTCTAAAGTTAGCTTGAAATAAGCAAACCCATTGTAAGCACTTCTTCTTTGTGATGGACTGTCCTTGCCAGGGTTCAATGTCAACAGGTGAGCAAGACCGTTCTAGCATTTAGAAAATCTACACAACCATTAATCCAATGTCCTTTACTTTGAGTAGATGGTTAGATATCTGCAAGTCTTTGACTGAACATCTCCCAATCGATTCCCCCCCCATCTTGAATTGAGCCCAAACCTGTTTTATGCTACTCCTTCTACACATTGAGTGATCAAAACCAAATAAGAAACATATCATCTTTCGACCAGAGCCAGAACAAACGTAGTCGTCCTGATTTTTTAAGTGATATAAAGTTTAGCTCAAAAGCCCGTCTATCAGAACTTATCCAACTAAAACATGTCGTATCTCAAGAACATGTGAAGCTATTGGGACCACATATTATTAACTGTGTGTTGTTGAATCAGCTGCTTCACATTTCTCTAATTAGGTCGCACAGGTGACAACAGAACACTTGAAGTGATCGTTATACCTGTGCAATTAGCATCCAGAGAAGCT
>NW_022987790.1:1410967-1445967 GCF_902827165.1 Trematomus bernacchii | reverse complement strand
GTCAGTATGTGTGGTGTTGTGTGTTCAGTTGTGTGTGTGTGTCAGTGTGTGTTGTGTGTGGTCAGTATGTGTGTATGATGTGGTGTGGTGTGTGTGTGTTGTGTGCAGTATGTGTGTATGTGTGGTGTTGTGTGTGTGTGTGTATGATGATGTGGTATGTGTGTGTGTGTGTGCGTGTGTGTGGTGTGTGTGTGTGTGTGTGTGTGTGCGTGTGTGTGTGTGGTGTGTGTGCGTGGGTGTGTGTGTGTGTGTGTGTGCGTGTTGTGTTGTGTGTGTGTGTGTGTGTTGTGTGCGTGTGTGTGTGTGTGGTGTGTGGGGTGTGTGTGGTGTGGGTATATGTGTGTGGTGTGTGCGTGTGGTGGGTGTGTGTTGTGTGTGTGTGTGTGTGTCCTGCTGTGTGTGATGTGTGGTGTGTGGTATGTGTGTTGTATAGATGTGTGTGGTGTGTGTGTGTGTGCGTGTGTGTGTGTGTTGAGGTGTGTGTGTGTGTGTGTTGCTGTGTGTGTGGGTGTGTGTGCAGTGTGTGTGTGGGGGGTGTGTAGTGTGTGTGTGTGTGTGTGTGTGTTGTGTGTGTTGTGTGTGTGTTGTGTGTGTTGTGTGTGTGTGTGTTGTGTGTGTGTGGAAGAGCTCTTCAGGTTAGCAGGATCTGATCCCTCTCTCTGTGCAGAGATTTCAAACTGCTTCAAACAAAGCAAAACTCTCAGGAAGTAGTTCAGGAACTATTGAGAGAAAACTGATCAACAAGAATTTAAGTTATTTATCAAGGAACTTTTCAACATGCTTGCTTCCTGTGACCATGTTCCTCTTTTCGTTTGGTTGTACTGAAAAACTGAAGCAGTTCGGGAACTATCGGCAGAAAAGTCTTTCATTAAAGTTACTAATGAGGAACGTTCAGAATACTTGCTGCCTACATCTTTTGAAAATAGTGTTATTTTCGTCAATTTACTACAAGGACGCTCTATGAAGCTCGTCCTCAAATCCAGACGCTTCACTTGCAGAGAATATGTTTGAGAGAGTTTGTGTAATAAAACATACTTAAAGGGGACCTATCATGCAAAATGCACTTGTGTACGTCTTTTCTACATGAATATGTGTCCCCGGTGTTCCAGGGAACTCACCAAGTGTCAGAAAACACAACCCTCTCTATTTTCCTCCATACCCAAATCTCTAAAAAAGGGGCTGCAACGGATCTGATAAAAACTGATCCAGATTTGAACACTGTCCTGACGTCAGGACGGTGGCGCTACGGCTATTGGGCCAACTCCACCTATCAGGAGGAGACAGCCACGGCCATTGCCGTTCCAAAGTGCTGGAGACGCTGTAGTACATATGCCAGGCCTGTAGATGGTGCTGTTCTCACTGAATCTGCCCTTGCTAAAACAGAGCTCAAAAATGTCAAATTGAGCAAAATGAGGCATGGCTAAAATGCATGATCTGTTTGGTATTTTGAAAAAAAAAAAGTATAAATATGCCTTATATAGGTATGGTCTAGGGATGCTCCGATCGCCAATTTTGGGGCCGATCGCCGATCGCCGGAATCAGTATCGGCCGATACCGATCACCGATCCGATCGAGTGGGCGGGGCCTAAATGGAAGATTTAAACATCACTTTAAATCTTCCATTTAAAGTGATGTTTAAATCTCAGTTAATGGGGCTCATTCACTGGAGCTTCCACAAACAACAATCAACTTAATTATTACATTCAAATTATGTATATTATTCAAGTTTACATTCACTTTGGATAATACCAGGGAGAAATGAGCAAGCGCTCTCTTTTCCTCTCTCTCCCTCTCTCTCTCCCCCTCTCTCCCCCTCTCTCTCCCCCTCTCTCTCCCCCTCTCTCCCCCTCTCTCTCACCCCTCTCTCTCCCCCTCTCTCCCCCTCTCTCACTCTCCTGACAGCCCGTCAGTATCGTCTCATGCAGCTCGCTGATCCAGTAATGTGTGAGGCCGACAGTGAAGAATAAACATATTTATAACTAGTGTAGCTTGTTCCAGAGGTAGATAAAATAGCTAAGTGTGTTAGGTCTAACTCTTAGTGTGTGTTCTGCTCCGCTCACCGGTCCGTCACAGCGGGTGGAGCTGCAGGGTTTCTGCTTCACACACACGTTGCATGCCGCTATTTTACTGTCTTTTTCGGACACCTTAAAATACTGCCAGACCGGTGAAGCCATTGTGGCGAGCTTGTTTTGCCGCGCACAGAGAAAAGTGTCATGTATTTTACGTCATGTGATCGGCCCTCGCGATCGGCATGTTTAGAGAGCACCGATCGATCGGTAGAGAGTGAGTATCGGCAGATCTCGATCGGTGACCGATCGATCGGAGCATCCCTAGTATGGTCCTACACTATATGATTATAATATAGCATGATAGGTCCACTTTAAAGAAATGAAGATCTTTGGAATATGTTAACAAGACAAAACCTTCCCAAAAACTGAAGTAGTTCGGGAACTATCAACAGAAAATGAAGTTTTGACAACTGAGTCATCGTTAAAGTTCCTAATCAAGGAACTTGTCAGGATACTTGCAGCCTAAATCTTTTTAAAAAGTGTTATTTTCATCAATTGACTTTGAGAAATATGCTGTATGAAGCTGCTGTTTGAGAAAGATACAGTCCTGTAATTATAACATGATTGAAATGACTCTTTTTCAGCGTGTAGCCCTGGCATTACTCTCTGTTGCACTCTCTAGAAAAACATCTGGACCTTGTTTCACCTGCATTTTAAATAAATTAAAAGCGTATGAGTGTGTTATGAGGTCCTGTGGTTTGTTTGCTGAGAGTTCAAGTGAACCAGAGTTGACCCACAGTGGATATTATTCAGGAGTGAGAAGCAGACGAGGTGGAGTGAGTTTCTGAGAACAATATCACAGACGAGATGCACGACATGTGATCAGATCTGTTGTTGGCCAGGTTTACAGAGCCTTTAGAAACACTACGGTTACACAACAACACAAACAACAACACAAACAACACAACAACACAAACAAGCTGCTGTTCCTCAGAGCGTGGAAACAGATGAAATTCCTCACAACAAATTCAAGGTCCGTGGATCCTTTCTTTCCATTGAGTGAGGAATGTTTAATCGTGTCTGCTGCAGTGATTTCATTGAGTACCTGAACAGTGTTATCACCACAGGGTGAACACAGCAAGAGCACCCTGGGGTGGGAAGACGGAAAGAAGAAAGGATGCCGACAGGGAGAAGTTTATTTATTTCAATCCGGTCTTTTTCTATCAGAGCGTGAACGAGAGAATGAGAAAGAACTCCCATGGCTGAAAGGTGAGGAAGAGACACAATGTCACACACACACACACACACACACACACACACACACACACACACACACACACACACACACACACACACACACACACACACACACACACACACACACACACACACACACACACACACACACACACACACACACACACACACACACACACACACCACAACACACACACACACACACACACACACACACACACACACACATCACTGAGCCAAAACTCAATTATAGTCTCCAGAAAACATGGCTGCCTCTCCCAGGTGGGACTCTTTAAAGCTGGGACTCTTTAAAGCTGGGACTCTTTAAATCAGACCTCAACCAGGAATAGAAATGGAGGAAAGTTAAAAATCCCACGTCTCCTGTGAGTCAGGATCTGATCCAAAGATATTCTGGAGCTGTGAGAACTCAAGCCATTACATCAACCAGGAAATAAGTACAATATGTGTTGTTTTAAAAGGAGAATTTAAGGGCTTTTATAGCTACTGTAGGGTTGGGGAGGTTTCAAACTGTAATCTGTTACGTGTCCTAATTGATTTTCAACAATAGTTACGCTTTTCTAAATATCAATTATGGCTGACCGAGCACTTCCACTTTAATTCTAATCAATTCAAGTGCAACCCACATACTGTCATGCTGTCTAATTTGTAGAAATGGTCTTTATCCGTGGCACTGCCGCTGACTATAGGACTACAAATAAACTAGCAAGTTCTCCTTTATCAACGTTTACATCAATGCTCTCAAAGCCAACTCCTTTCCACTGATTCAGCAGCGATCCCTACTGTCTATAATTAAAGATTACTTCTACAAAGTTTCTCCCTTCATTGGTGTATCCGGTAAACTGCGGACTAATTGCATACAATTGTACCAAATAACCTTTGGGAGAAGAGAGGAAGAGATGGAAGAATATTCAAGTGTGTATCCAGTGTTTTAAAGAATGTCCTTGTGTCTTTTTGCGTCCGAACAAAATTGCAAATACTGCAGCATATATCAACTATTGAATATATCCTAATTAAAGATTACTTCTACAAAGTTTCCCCCCTCATTGTTGCATCCAGTATGTGTGTGTGTCGTGTTTTAAAACATGTCTTTTTGCGTCCTGTGTGAACGTTTCCCTCCCCCCCCCCCTCGAGGCTCGCTTCCTGGGTACCACTCAGTCCGAGACCTAGCTACCGGCTGGACCTCCACGATAAGGATGTACTGCGTCACACACACACACACACACACACACACAACACACACACACACACACACACAACCACACACACACACAACACACACACACACACACACACACACACACACACACACACACACACACACACACACACACACACAACACAACACACACACACACACACACACACACACACCCTGGGGAGGAGACAGAAAGAGACTTCCATCTCTGACTCTCGCCTCCTCTTCACAGACTCATTTTTCATCCGCTAGCTCCACTCCTTAGGCTGTTGTGTGTGTTTCTGTGTGTGTGTGTGTGTGTGTGTGTGTGTGTGTGTGTGTTTGTCTGTACCTTGACAAATGATCTAAATAAAATGATATTGCTGTCTTTGTCTGTTTCCTGCCGTCAGAGATTACAGAGAGAGACTCCTGTATGTATGACTGGGATATATTTAGGAATACATTAGCAGTGAATTCAACCTAAATGTAACTAAAATATTCAGTAAGTCAGTTGTGGGATGCAATTAACAATCAAGTCCACTAATAATGAGTCCATATGTGATGTTTGTAGATTAACAGTTCAAGATTGAATCCATAAAATGTCAAAATCGAGAAGAAATGTGCATAAAAACTTTACAGATCCCACAGATTCCATGGGTATACACCTCATCACTGCAGGCAAGAACTCACTGAGCTAGCAGCCAGAACATAGCAAATAAACAACATCAGTTTTCAAATCCATGACAATAATTAGCAGGTTACATTTTACAATAATTTCTTTTTTTTTTGATGGAATGAATAACTATAGTGATGATTCAATGTTATAAAATGATTTTTACAGTCTGGTACCTGAAAAAGGTCAAATGGCACTGATGGAACCAGATGTGACCAAATGTGCCCAAAGCTTAGTCCGCCTGGACTTTTTTTCCCTAACCCTCTCTAAAAAGGTCAATTTTCACTTGTTTTGCCTCAATCTTGATACAGGGTACTTATTATATGTTATAGTTTGGATTCCTAAAGCTTTTAGTCTACTAACCCATCATTCAAGGGTGGTTTTCACTATAAGTTTCTACACTAAAAACACACTTCTTCTCTCTGGCTTTCTAGTCAGAGCGGAGCACGACTCCTGACTTTTCCTTGTGTTTTTATTTTATTTTGTTTTTTATATATATCTGTTGTAATTTATTGTCGTTTATTGTGATTGTAGTAATGTGTTTTTATTACATGTACAGCACTTTGGCTCGACCAAAAATCGCTTTTAAATGTGTTATATAAATAAAACCTGATTTGATTTGATTTGATAAGTAATGGTTTTTATTTAGGCGGAGGTAAGAATTTACACTTTTTTACTATGTTCCATCTGAATTCACTCTGACACAGAAACATCTATATTGATTCTGACACTTCTACATCCATCTCACAGATGTAACCTTGCTTTGAGAAAAAAGATTATTAATTTAACCCTTTTAGAAGTGAAGTTATAGTCATTTGTTCTGGGCATGTCATTTTCGAGCCTGAAACCTGAAAAACAGGCTTGGGCTCTAACAGGTTAAATAAGTAGTTTCTTCCAAACAACTCCAAGACATTCAGTTTACAGAGAAATACAACTATGATAATGTGCTAATGCTTACTCCTCAAAAGAAGAAACCAAACACTGTTTCTCTTGATATGAAACTCTGAAATTACACCTCAGGATTTGAGGAGATTTTAAATGACAAAAAGGAACATATTTCTAGACAGACTTGTTGAGACAGAAAGTAAAAGATGGATAGGACGAAGAGAGAAAGGAGTCACGACTATCTGTACCCACAAAGCCATGAAGAAATCCAACTTTAAACACATTTAAATCCATCTTCCCTCCTTCTTCAGTCTTGTTTACGTTTCATTTCAACATCACACTGACGCCACATTCTCTCGTTAGCGCATCAATAACTTCAGTGACTTCCTGTCTTTTCTCACACAAGGTGCATTATGGGAGTCCGCGTCACTTGAAATGCCATTTGGGTCATTTAGGGTAATATCTGAACTGTGCTCTGTTATCATGGCGTGTTTTATAACGTGTGGATAATGACGCTGTGGTTGAGTGCCGTGCAGACGCCACTTTAAATGCAGAAACCACTCATGAATATGGATGAGGTCGCGTCTCCTTCATCAAACTGTCGGCACAGATTCTGACTAACTTTTCGGGGGAAATGTTGTAAAAAGAAGTTTCAAAGGAAAAACAAATGAGTCCCTTTTCCATCAGCTGAGTGAATAAATGGATTTTCTTTTCCGGGGACAGAATTGATTGGTTATTGGGGCGACTTCTTATAAGCTGCTGCGGCCATATTTCAACAGAGACAGTATTTAAATCGTCGGACATGAAGCCCTAATGGAAACCTGCTCCAAAGGTGCATCAGCAGCACAAAACAAGCCATGTTTTATTCAGGATGTTTCCACAGCTCTATTGTGCTGCCAGACAACGGCTGGAATAAAATGCTTCTGTACGACGAGACAGTTTTAATTACAGCTGGGAATCCTTTTTATTATTACCTCCGCCCAGAAGGTCATGTTCTGCCTGTCTGTCTGCAGGGTTACTGAACTACTAGCGCATGGGTTTTAATGAAAGGGTGACGTTAGAGCAAATGAGGAACTCAGTACATATTCAAGTCTCAAGTCTCTATCGTCATGGAGCAGCTTCAGAGGAGATATGGCAATGAAAAACTGACAGGCTCGTCCAACAGAGCAACATGAATAGATATAGGACATACAACTAATAAAACAGATACAATAGTGCCAGAAGAGTCTATATACAAGTACATGGAATATGATGCAAACAGATGAATATGTATGGATGTTCTTTCAAAAGTTCAGGTGTTTAATAGTGCTATTGCCGGCGGGATGAAACTGTTGCAGAGTAAACTAATGTTTGGACGAATGCAGAGGTTTTGTTTCCCTTGTGTTCACTTTGAAAGATTCTGTTTAACAGTCTGATGGTGTGGGAAACATTGGGGGGAAATCACGTGAACGCACCTGAAGACGGAAAAACATGACGTTTAACCCCTCTGAGCAAATATACAATACATCACGTTATGGACCTATTTTGGTCCTTACTAAGGTTTTTGTCAAATATCGGTAATATGGTTTATCGTTAGTCGATAGTCGATATAGAAACTATAGAGGCGTGTGGTGCAGTAGGTTGTGCGTTGGTGTTCGGATCAGGGGGTCACAGGTTCAAACCCCACTGCAGTCAGCATGTCGTTGTGTCCCTGAGACACTTCACCCCAAAGTGCTCCTGTGGGGATTGCCCACAGTATTGAGTATGTAAGTCGCTTTAGATAAAAGCGTCTAACAAGTGACATGTAATGTAATAGATATATATCTTTCACTGTTGACATGCATATATATTATTAACTGATTTGTTCAATTTCTACGGTTAAAGGTGGGGTAGGTAAGTTTGAGAAACCGGCTGGAGATACACTTGTTGTTATATTCCATGGAATGCTCTTAACATCCCGATAGCAATGAATATCTGAAGTGCTTTGACAAAAAATCCATAAATAAATATAATCTGTGGAAGCCGTAGTACTGTAAAAAGCACGACCAATCATCTGAGCCGGCCCGGCTAAAATAACTGGATGGCCTACCTGCCTGTCAGCCTTCCATCTGTGCACAAACTTATCTCGTGCCCTCATTGGTCATGTGCGCGTTCGTGTGTGTTGGAGGAGGGGCTCTGTAAGGAAGTGGCAGATTTTCTCCGGTTGTTTATTTTCAAATTCTAGCGATCTCGAGCCGGTTTCTCAAACGTACCTACCCCACCTTTAATGTGCGATGCCTTGACTACTTGCTGCTGTGAAAAATTCATAAAGTATATTTTATATAATCTAATCTGTATGTGCAGCAGGATCCTTCTGTATTCTGCACGTGCCTCTTTGCAGCGTTTCCTGGTGGACACGACATGTTTCTGATCTCAACCATTTATTATGCAATTAGGCATTTAATTACGCACTAAATTAGAATATTTTACTAAAACATTGCTGCTTGTTAGTGTGCAGGATCTCAAAGATTGTAATGTCCTTTTAATCAATACAGAAAAAAAGCAATTATGCACTTAAATGGTGTTTCACATATTGTGTTGATTTGATGGCACATCTCAATTCTCATAAAGATCCCAAAGGCCTGTTAACCTTCCACATCAAGGCTGGCACGTTTCTAGCAGATATGTATGAAACCATGTGATGATGAGACCACAGTGCGAGGAGATATTTAAATGATTAAACAGTGAGATGAAGCATGGCTCCTCTTCCTCATTAACACATGCTTCAAAGGAAGAATCTGGATACTGTGCATGTCTATAACTGTGCAGGTCTGGATGATGAATATCAGAATCAGGTTTATTATCAGGTTGACACATACGAGGGATTTGACGTGGTGTTGTGGTGCAAACATTAACATAACAATAAAACTAAAATGAAAGACCCAGATATAAAACTATTTTAAGAAAACTATAATAACATTAAAAAATATTTTTAAATGTCATTATCGTGTCTAATTGATGGTTTTCTGCAGAACAGGTCTTTGACAGAAACCAAACTAACCCCCCTCTGAGTGACATAAGAAAATCTCTCATTATGCATTAGATATTTAAGACGTAACGCGAGGTAACTACGGACGTATAGACATAGACTATGGAGCTCGGCTCTCATGAAACATTCATGAGCTTCAGTAATAAGGTTGACATGGATTCTTCTTCTTCTTCTGGATCTACATCTCACACACACACACACACACACACACACACACACACACACACACACACACACACACACACACACACACACACACACACACACACACACACACACACACACACACACACACACACACACACACACACACACACACACACACACTGAGAGATAGAGGCGGCTGCAGATTTGTGCCGGCAGAGATTGAATTTGAGTTGCATAAATTTGAATTTGTCACGCTTTAGCTGAAACGCTGAATCCCAAAAAAAGTATATTTCTCTTTGTGGAATGGATGAATTTGGAAATGCTTTTGGTAAGGCAGACTCTGACTCCGGCTTAGAAGTGAATAACGGGAATATTCTGAAGGAGGGAAAGCTTTAACTGGAAGATTCCTCTCCTTAACTTCTCTAGAATCTGTCCATCTCTCTGCTCCTCGACTCAGAGAGATCTGGACTTACTGACGTGTTGTTCCCGTCTCCTCAAAACGACGTTCCCACAGAACTAAACTGCATTCTCAATTACGTTTAGCTAGAAACTTATTTTCCACATAGTACGTTTGTTTTGGACGTAACTCAAATACGTTTATTTTCCACATATATTTGCCATCTATTTACAATGCGCCTGACCACGCACAGGGCTGTTATTCATTTGAACAATCTTGCTGGCCTTATTATTATTATTACTATTATTACTATACGTTTATACAAAGAGAAAAGAATATTACGATCTGATTCGGAGACAGTTTCTTCCCGCGGGCAGTGAGACTGTTAAAAAATTGAACTGTTGAAACAACTTCAAACATTCATCTGCTACTCAGTAATATGTATCTAATACCTAATATATATATATCATTCCAATAACTTGTATATAGACTCATACTGCACTATTCCACATCATAACTTTATTTCATTTTATAACTATTATTCTTTTTGTATTGCTCTTGCTCTTATTGTTATTATGTTATTATGTTGCATTGTTGGAGAAGCCTGTGACATAAGATGTTCAACTACATAATTACTCTGTAGCTATGTCAGATTGACAATAAAGAACCTTGAACCTTGATCTCACGTTTTCTGGCCACAGCAGTTGCTTTAGAGAATGTTACACCCGGGGGTAAGTATTCTCTCTAATGTCGATTGATTTTACAGTGATATCTGCACTACTCATCAACTCAAAAACACCAGATTATCCTTGTTGATTACACAACATTGATTGGTTTAAATTGTGTGCAATGCTTTTGTGTTTTTCTCCTTCGATTCGAGGCAAATATATGTAGAATTAGACGTATTTGAGTTACGTCCAAAACAAACGTAATGTGGGAGAATGTGGGTTTCTAGCTAATTGAGAATGCAGTTTAGTTCTGTGGGAACGTCATTTTGAGGAGACAGGGTTGGTTATTCAGGAGTTATTCAATAGATAAATTGATGTTCAGATATCCCTTAAAACAGGGGTGTCAAACTCAATTTCATCGCGGGCCACATCAGCATTAAGGTTGCACTCAAAGGGCCAGTTGTAACTTTAAGACTATATAAATATACATATTGAATATATGTAAAATAATGTATTATATTACATTCTTGCCTCTGCATTGGATTATTATCGGATAGGGTAATCATTTCATAATGAACTACGTTTTAAAGCAGAAGTCTAGGGCAAATAATTGCAAGTCTTTTCAGTGTCACAAAATGAGATGCATTGTGGGACATGTGGTCAACGTGCTTCTGTAAAGCGTCATGTAACCGTATAATAAACGTATTATATCCTTTCAGAGCTCTTGCGGACCCAAAAAAATGAAGTCCTTGAGTTTGACACCCCGGCTAAAGGATGCTTTTATAATCTGCACGGAAACTGTAAGCTTGTCTTTTATTTTGTTCTCTTACGTTGGAGAGATAAGACGTTATTTCTCTCATTAAAATCTTGTTAATCTCTCTGCACGGAGGTAGGTTTAATGTGTTATATCTGATAAAGAGTCTAACACTTACAGTTTCAAAACCAAACAGAGTATTTCACTCTGGTTTTTAAACATTTCATCAAAAGATAGCTTGTTAAAATAACTTTTACTGGAATAAAATGATAACAAATTCAAACAAAACTTTATTTTCTGGAGCTCAAAAGATTCCCTCTTTTGTGGAAATATTAATTAAACCTTTTTTTACATTTTTCTGATTAAAAAGGAGATATAGTGATATTAAAATAAATACTTCAGCCACACAGCAACGCATTTTTGCTCAAAATTGACAATTCATAATGTCTCTTTTTCAACAGTAAGGTTATCTGAGAGTTAAATGCAATCCCTATTTACTGCAGTTCATCCAGACTTTTCTACTTTTGTTAATTCTTTGAGAGCATGCAAGTGAAATACGTTTTTTTTCGATTTCAAGGGTAACACCATAGACTGTATATATAAATGGACGTAGTGTCCGTGACGTCACCCATAGGTTTCTGAGTTGCCGAGAAGCCCTTAGTAGGCGGAGTCGGCCGCTGCCGTCTCGACAGTGACGTCAGAGTCTAACTCCCCGCCTGATCCAAATAAGGGCAAAGAGGCGGAGCCGAGGCGACATAAGATAAGCCCCCGTAGCATCCTGGAGCTAACAGAGCTAACGGAGCTAGCAGAGGGACAGCTAGAAGCAGCAGTCACCGCAGAGACCTGTCCATCAAAGTGACCACGCCCTCATTTATGCAAACACTTTAAGACCTAATATAACTAAAAGGGGTGCGTTATAAAAAAATTCACTCCCCAATTCATAATCATGAAGGTGGAATCTAACTATATCCAGAATAGTTTTTATTGCATCCAGGGGTAGAAACGTGTTTCTGCTGTAAAGTTGGGCATGTTAACATGGGGGTCTATGGAGATTGCTCCTTTCTGCAGCCTGCTCCTACTGGCCAATAGATGAACTGCAGTTTGTGGCACTTCCTTCTGGGCTTCCCGGCTCTGCCCCAGAGTTTGCCGCTTGGGTAACACCAGCTGATCAAAACGGATATACAAACGGTCATATTTGGGGTAAAGTATTACCAGTTTATATTAGATAGATATAATGATAAATTGTATTTGTAAAGCTCCTTTCATTGCTAAAAGTAATAATAATATACTTTTAATATAAGATTTGTATTCCTCCATTTTCTTTTCTTTTAGCCCTCATGTTCGAGTTTTCCCACGAGGATCACTAATGTCTCATATTCAGTCAAATCCCTTTTTATTTTGACTACAGAAACACAGCCTCTTATCAGTCTGAAGAAACGATAATGATGTGTATATTTGTCTTAAATTATCTGTATTTCTTTTTAAGTACATCACTTATTATCAAAAGGATCCTCCCTATAAATATTAATGTCATGCTGTCCATCATCATCATGGCCTCAGAAGTGCAGGTGTGATTCCTCTCCTCTGCACCAGTAGACTCTCTCTCTCGCTTTTTGGATCCATGAATGCATTAAAGCTGGAAAACAACGAGCACCACTTCATCTTTCATCTGCATTTCAATTCGCAGCCTCTGATCCTCATGATTACCCTTCATCCTCCTCCTCTTCATCCTCCTCCTCCTCCTCCACTCATTTGTCTGCTTCTGAGGAGGATCAGCTTTGATATTGGAGGAGGAGGAGGAGAGGGAGGAGGTGATGAAGGTGAGAAAACAGACATTAGAGAGGGAGGTGCAGACATGCTCTACGCTAATCATTTAGCATAGTATAGCAACACACATGAGGATCCGTGCTAACAACTTAGCATTATTTAGTAGCATACGTAAAAGATTAATGCTAACACTTTAGCATAGTATAGCAACACACATGAGGATCCATGCTAACAACTTAGCATTCTTTAGTAGCATACGTAAAAGATTAATGCTAACACTTTAGCATAGTATAGCAACACACATGAGGATCCATGCTAACAACTTAGCATTCTTTAGTAGCATACGTAAAAGATTAATGCTAACACTTTAGCATAGTATAGCAACACACATGAGGATCCATGCTAACAACTTAGCATTCTTTAGTAGCATACGTAAAAGATTAATGCTAACACTTTAGCATAGTATAGCAACACACATGAGGATCCATGCTAACAAATTAGCCTGATATAGTAGCATACGTAAAGATGAATGCTAGCACTTTAGCATACTAAAGTAGAATGCATGAAGATCCATGTAAAAAATGTAGCATCTTTAGCATACTGTCGTGATATACATGAGGATCCGTGCTAACAATTTAGCATAACTATAGTAACAAACATAAAGATCAACGCTATGACTTAACAAATAAAGTAACAAACAGAAATATCCAAGCTAACAATTTAGCATACTAAAACAATAGCTGTATTCTATAGTAGCATACAGGAAGATATATGCTAACAATTTAGCATAGGCTACTATAGTAGCATGCATGAAGATCCATGCTAACACCTAGGCACTCTATATTAAATATCTAACAATATAGCACGCTATAGTAGCATGCATGAAGATCCATGCTAACAGCGTAGCATGGTCATATCAGTGATCTGTGATGTCACTTTCTCTTATAGTCATAGTACTATCAACGGTGTAAAACACAGAGGAGGATGAAAGAAGAGGAAAGGAGACAGATGGCTGATGGGAAAAGGCTGACTGACGCAGAGAGTGGTGAGAAGGAAAAATTGGAAAACCATGGAACCATAGAAACGCACGCACACACACACACACACACACACACACACACACACACACACACACCCTGACACACACACGTGGAGTGCTGTGTTGGCGTGTTCTGAAGCTCCACCATCAGCAGTCTGTCAGCCTGTAAACTGTAAGTGAGCTGACACCAGATCAGCCCTCATCTTCTGATCAACCTGTGTGTGCGTGTGTGTGCGTGTGCGTTTGCGTGTGCGAGTGTGTGTGTGTGTGTGTGTGTGTGTGTGTGTGTGTGTGTGTGTGTGTGTGTGTGTGTGTGTTCTTTGTTTACATCAGTCTGTGGACCTAAAGGTTTGTAAGGCCACAGTTTTTGGGGGATTTAAACTTTTTGGTGGTTTCAGTTGAAACCTTTCTTAAGCCGTGTTTTCTTTGCACGCTAAATGTTTAGTTTAATTTAGGTACCAGCTAAACTGTCTATTGTGTTATTATCTCCTCAGTGTAGGCAGGATGATCAGCTGATTGACAAAGCAACGCCTCGTGAAACTGCTCTGACAACTTCATCTTTTCATTGGCAACTAAACAGAGGAGCACAGAGAGATGCAATACAAACATGACTAAATACAGCGTCTGTTAACACTCAGAGATAACTTAATGATAACATCATTACAGAAGGTTGAACATCATAATGACTTCCCACTTTGATTACAACGTGTTCAATTTGGGAACATGAAGTCAAATCTGCAAATGGCGTGCATGTTTGAAGAAATTGTTACAGCGAGTTTTTATCATATTGTTTTTTAATTAAAATAAAACAACCTGGTGCAGCTGTTACCTGTAGATCCAGGGGAAGTCAACATGACGGTATCTATTGACAACAGCTAGGCTTTTAAAAATGAAGAAGTTTGTGCACGGTCCAGGTGCTCTGCAGGGTCATGCTGTTGGTATCGGTTCAGCTGGGTTGGAACAGCCACAGAGTTTCTGCCCTAGACGTGCAGATGATGATACATCAATATCGAATATCGAATATTTAAACCCGGCCATGTTCATGTAACTTTAAATTCAAATCACGTGTCAATACGAGCAGTTTTTCTATTCAAGGAAACATAATGAATGGTGGTCTGCGCTCCCAGGGTGCTTTGCTGTTCTTATCACAAAGCATGATGGGCATTTGATTATAAATGACACCAAGGGACAAACAATCACACACACACACACACCCACACACACACACACACACACACACACACACACACACACACACACACACACACACACACACACACTGCTCTTAACACACTGTCCATGCTCTTGCACGCAATCTCCTTGCGACAAATTAATCACGATCTGCACTTCGTCTAATCCACATCAAAGATAAAATTCAGTTTAATCCCCTAACTACCACCTGCAAGCCAACACACACACACACACACTCTCCTGTGTGTGTGTGTGTGTGTGTGTGTGTGTGTGTGTGTGTGTGTGTGTGTGCGTGTGTGTGTTGTGTGTGTGTGTGTGTGTGAGTGTGTGTGTGTGTGTCAGCTTGATGGTCCCCTGGCCCTCTGCAGATGACTTTGATGACCTGATCAAAGCAGCTGATGATAAGGACTGTAACGCTGTGACCTCTGTGTTCAGGGGGTGGACAGAAAAACAGAAACACCTCTGCAGTAACGATTCAGTATGTTCTCAGTCTACAAAGAAGTGAATAAATAACGTCATGTTGCTCCAAACGAGATACTGGCTTAAAAAGGTCATGTATTTAAACACATGCAGGGTCTATGAAGGTTAAAAAGGGACGCAACATAGCAGTAGCAACAAAATGTTCCTCAATAAAGCCTTGTTCTTTATTTCAAAGACATCTGGATGTTTGAAAGAGGCATACTGAGTCTCCTGCTGTGTGTTCTGTAGGTGTTCGTGCATGTCAACGGTCTGCAAAGCCTCAAATCCCAGAGGGAGTGTCTCTCCCCTGTTGGTAGGAACAATAGAGACTTTCAACTTAATCCCACAGTGTGCTGCAGTACGGTTTTTATCAGCGGCCGTCGAAACATGAGACTTTAATCCATGTTGATTGTTGCACAGATTGCATGAGAAACAACGGCTTTAGTTCAGGCAATTCAATCACCTCAGTGGCATCAGAAGATCTTTTCGTGGCAGTAATATCATGAATATATGTTGCGTTTGAATTCCCTATAGTGTGTCTCTGTACTCTGATCTGCAGAATGAAAATGAATGCATGCAAAGTTAACATCAACTGCTGTCCTTTAGTGAATGAATGCATTGTTTCCACTAGGGCTGTGCGATTATGGCAAAAATCATAATCACGATTATTTTGGTCAATAATTGATATCACGATATTTAAAAAACGATTATCCATTTACTTTGAAAACATCCATTTATTGAAAAATAAAATTGGAACAGTATGTTTTTACCCTGAACTTAAAGTATAATTCAACTGAAAAACCAATAAAAAAAAATATAAAAGAAAAAAATAATCACATATTTTTTTTTTTTAATAAAAATAAAAATCGTTTTATTTCGATTACGTTGTTTTCGTAATCGTTGCAAGCCAAAATCGTAATCGAGATTAAAATACGATTAATTGCACAGCCCTAGTTTCCACCTTTAAAAAGCAGCTCTTGAGCTCCATATGAATGACCGTGGGTTTGATCCATTTGACTGAATATCTTTTACCAATATTTCACCCAAACTTCATTTTAAAGCCTCCTCTCCCCCTCAAATGTGCTAAATAATTAAATCAGCTGTCATCCGTCCTGAGATGAATGAGCCCCCCCCCCCCCCCCCTCCTTTGTGTCTTTTCCTGAGCTGCTAAATATAAAACACACTTTGAATGATCCGAGCTTTCATGCCGGCGTGAAGACGAGCTGACCGCGAGCATCGTGCGTTTCCTGTTTCATCCTCACATCCAAATCACAAGTTTCCTCGGCTTTTTCTACATTTAGAAGAAGTGCTAAAAGCAACTCAAAACGACCTACTTTCCACCACCTTTTATGTTCCACACCGTCTCTCTTCCTGCATGACAGCGGGGAAGTGAAAGCGGGTTATTTCTGTCTCTGCTGGAGATCTCTCGGCTACCTCTTGCCCTCTTTGCTTACATAACCACCGCCTTTCAGTGAAATAGGACAACTAAAAAACGGCCTTTTTTAGGTGATTTAGAGCTGGTTTCTGCTGCAATGAAGCTGGAGCTCTGAAACCGCTGTCAGCGTGAGCAGAGGAAGAGTTCAAAGGCCAGCGCCCAACTCTACTTCATTATTTATCCGGCCTTTTATCCCTTTGTCGGGTTATTTATGAGCTTCAGACAGGTGGCCAGGGAGGAGAGGGGAGGTCAGGGGTAGGAGACGAGGAGGTGAGAAATATAGAAGAACAAGAGGTCAGGAGACGAGGAGGTGAGGAATATAGAAGAACAAGAGGTCAGGAGACGAGGAGGTGAGGAATATAGAAGAACAAGAGGTCAGGAGACGAGGAGGTGAGGAATATAGAAGAACAAGAGGTCAGGAGACGAGGAGGTGAGGGATATAGAAGAAGAAGAGGTCAGGAGACGAGGAGGTGAGGAATACAGAAGAAGAAGAATGGGTAAGGAGACGAGGAGGTGAGGAATATAGAAAAGAAGAAGAGGTCAGGAGATGAGGAGGTGAGGAATATAGAAGAACAAGAGGTCAGGAGACGAGGAGGTGAGGAATATAGAAGAACAAGAGGTCAGGAGACGAGGAGGTGAGGAATATAGAAGAAGAAGGGGTCAGGAGACGAGGAGGTGAGGAATATAGAAGAAGAAGGGGTCAGGAGACGAGGAGGTGAGGAATATAGAAGAAGAAGGGGTCAGGAGACGAGGAGGTGAGGAATATAGAAAAGAAAAAGAGGTCAGGAGACGAGGAGGTGAGGAATATAGAAGAACAAGAGGTCAGGAGACGAGGAGGTGAGGAGGTGAGAAATATAGAAGAAGAAGAGGTCAGGAGACGAGGAGGTGAGGAATACAGAAGAAGAAGAATGGGTAAGGAGACGAGGAGGTGAGAAATATAGAAGAACAAGAGGTCAGGAGACGAGGAGGTGAGGAATATAGAAGAACAAGAGGTCAGGAGACGAGGAGGTGAGGAATATAGAAGAACAAGAGGTCAGGAGACGAGGAGGTGAGGAATATAGAAAAGAAGAAGAGGTCAGGAGACGAGGAGGTGAGGAATATTGAAGAAGAAGAGGTCAGGAGACGAGGAGGTGAGGAATATAGAAGAAGAAGAGGTCAGGAGACGAGGAGGTGAGGAATATAGAAAAGAAAAAGAGGTCAGGAGACGAGGAGGTGAGGAATATAGAAAAGAAGAAGAGGTCAGGAGACGAGGAGGTGAGGAATATTGAAGAAGAAGAGGTCAGGAGACGAGGAGGTGAGGAATATTGAAGAAGAAGAGGTCAGGAGACGAGGATGAGGTGAGGAATATTGAAGAAGAAGAGGTCAGGAGACGAGGAGGTGAGGAATATAGAAAAGAAAAAGAGGTCAGGAGACGAGGAGGTGAGGAATATAGAAGAACAAGAGGTCAGGAGACGAGGAGGTGAGGAGGTGAGAAATATAGAAGAAGAATGGGTAAGGAGACGAGGAGGTGAGGAATACAGAAGAAGAAGAATGGGTAAGGAGACGAGGAGGTGAGAAATATAGAAGAACAAGAGGTCAGGAGACGAGGAGGTGAGGAGGTGAGGAATATAGAAGAACAAGAGGTCAGGAGACGAGGAGGTGAGGAGGTGAGAAATATAGAAGAAGAAGAAGGGGTAAGGAGACGAGGAGGTGAGAAATATAGAAGAACAAGAGGTCAGGAGACGAGGAGGTGAGGAGGTGAGGAATATAGAAGAACAAGAGGTCAGGAGACGAGGAGGTGAGGAGGTGAGAAATATAGAAGAAGAAGAAGGGGTAAGGAGACGAGGAGGTGAGGAATACAGAAGAAGAAGAATGGGTAAGGAGACGAGGAGGTGAGGAATACAGAAGAAGAAGAATGGGTAAGGAGACGAGGAGGCGAGGAATATAGAAGAAGAAGAATGGGTAAGGAGACGAGGAGGTGAGGAATACAGAAGAAGAAGAATGGGTAAGGAGACGAGGAGGCGAGGAATATAGAAGAAGAAGAAGGGGTAAGGAGACGAGGAGGTGAGGAATACAGAAGAAGAAGAATGGGTAAGGAGACGAGGAGGCGAGGAATATAGAAGAAGAAGAAGAGGTAAGGAGGCGAGGAATTTCATCTGAAAAACATTTTTTCAGATTTTTTGAAATTACAGCTTTTTACAAGGAATCCAAAAATACTTGGTTTGATTGATTGTGATGTCTGAATCTCAAAATATGTCAATTCAAAAGATAACTTAACTTTATTTGGTTTGTTTTTGTTTGCTAGAAACTCAGATATTTAAAAGTGTCCTGCAGAGTTTTCTTGACGACATTATAGATAGAATAAAAATGCTTTTGTCACGAATTGATTATCATTTACAAAAGGAAAGGGACGGTTTAGCTGATCAACTGTAGATTAAAATGCAAATAAAGCTCACATTTGTTTAGTTTTCAAAGCAGAAAACATAATATTAAACCCTGTGCACGAAAAATCTAAAAGATCCAGCGGCAGAAAAAGCATAATCTATACTATACCTGCATACAATTCCTAATGTGCAAAACTGATTGATCTGTATATGAAGGACAGACCATCTATTTCTATTTCTATGTATTCTTTGTTGAGAAAGGGGCGGGGCATATCAGATTATTTTCTTCTCCTTTTCGGGTACGGTGTGTTTATAGAGACATGTTTTCAAAATGATTGTTATACATTAAATTGTGCATACCGTGAACGTAAGAAATGAACAGTTCTGTCATATATGCTTTCTCAGGAATGAATGATCATTTTCAAAAGGGACCACAGAAGGGACATCGTTAGCTGATCAACTGTAGATTACAATGCAAATAAAGCTCACATTTGTTTAGTTTTCAAAGTAAAAAACATATTTTAACGGTGCACAAAACTCAAAACCATCCTGTGGTAGAAAATGTATACTTTATACTGTATCTACATATTATACCTAATGTGCAAAACTGATTTTAGCAAGCATTTGAATTGTTCTTCTCTCGCAGTTTTCTTATCATTTCTGTCAGGTCTCGAAGCTTCAACAGGTCTCTCGACTTTCTCCATTCAATTAGAAAAAGGGTGAGAGATGCTCAGAGGTCAAATCAACTTATTTCCCCCGAACAGCAAACACCACAGAGTCTATTTCAATAAAAGTGAGCACACTCTGCAGCGGAGGTGAACTGGAAAACTGAATTTATTAGCGGAGCCAAGCGAGCAGCCATCTGTCCCTTCAGCTGTCCTCACATCTGAAACTCTCTTCCTACCCCGCTAATTATTTATAAATGTCAGCTGTGATTGTATTTTTTAGTTTACAACATCTTCTCAATTTGTCAGATCCTCGACACTCGGGTTAAATATCATATGGAGGCTGTCAGGTACCATCTGCACCAGGTTGTTCTCTTAAATCTAAAACAAGATAATAAAAACTCGCTGTAACGACTTCGTCAAACATGCACGACATTTGCAAGATTTGACTTCATGTTCACAAATAGAAAAGTTGTCATCAAAGTTGAAATGAATTATGATTTTAAACTTTTTTGTATTTGTCTGTTAACGCGTACAGTCATTAACAGACCTCCAGATCTCTCCTTTTCATTTGTATAATCTCACAGCTCTGTGTGTTTCATTGTAAAACAATATTAAATTGGCAGAGTGGCATCATCCTGGTTTTTAAAACTGAAGAGATCTCTTTAATATATAAGAAGTCAGATTGTAGAGAAGTCTATGAGGAAATGTCCCTACTTCTCTCTCTCTGTATTACCTCAGATTGTAGAGAAGTCTATGAGGAAATGTTCCTACTTCTCTCTCTCTCTATTACCTCAGATTGTAGAGAAGTCTATGAGGAAATGTTCCTACTTCTCTCTCTCTTTATTACCTCAGATTGTAGAGAAGTCTATGAGGAAATGTTCCTACTTCTCTCTCTCTGTATTACCTCAGATTGTAGAGAAGTCTATGAGGAAATGTTCCTACTTCTCTCTCTCTTTATTACCTCAGATTGTAGAGAAGTCTATGAGGAAATGTTCCTACTTCTCTCTCTCTTTATTACCTCAGATTGTAGAGAAGTCTATGAGGAAATGTTCCTACTTCTCTCTCTCTTGATTACCTCAGATTGTAGAGAAGTCTATGAGGAAATGTTCTCACTTCTCTCTCTATTACCTCAGATTGTAGAGAAGTCTATGAGGAAATGTTCCTACTTCTCTCTCTCTGTGTTACCTCAGATTGTAGAGAAGTCTATGAGGAAATGTTCTCACTTCTCTCTCTATTACCTCAGATTGTAGAGAAGTCTATGAGGAAATGTTCTCACTTCTCTCTCTCTGTATTACCTCAGATTGTAGAGAAGTCTATGAGGAAATGTTCCTACTTCTCTCTCTCTGTATTACCTCAGATTGTAGAGAAGTCTATGAGGAAATGTTCCTACTTCTCTCTCTCTGTATTACCTCAGATTGTAGAGAAGTCTATGAGGAAATGTTCCTACTTCTCTCTCTCTCTATTACCTCAGATTGTAGAGAAGTCTATGAGGAAATGTTCCTGCTTCTCTCTTGATTTATTAGCAGCCAGTAATATTAACTGCAAAATAAATCCAATGCAGAAGGGCCTTAAACCTGTTTTATCTTGACTATGAACATAAGAGCTGTAAACAGTTTAGAGTTGGTTGCTCTTAAAGTGGATGAATGCTCTAAATGCACTCATGGCTGACATAAAAACAATGAAAGAGGTTTGATCTCCATCATTTGTCCTTTGAAAGTCAGTCCTGTTGCTCCTCTCCACTTTAGCACTGGATATATAATAACTCTTCTCTCTCTCTCTCTGTGTGTGTGTGTGTGTGTGTGTGTGTGTGTGTGTGTGTGTGTGTGTCTCTCTTTCTCCCAGTGTTAGCAGTCCTCGCTCTCTCACAGCTCAACACCAGCCAAAAGCCATGCAAAAACTGTACACACCCACACACACACACACACACACACACACACACACACACACCAAACAGAACAGAAAGCAGAGGGCAGAGTGTTATGAGCCGACCGCAACAGGCATTAAAATGGCTGCTTTGTGTTGGTGTAAAGCGTTAGTTAATGGAGTGATTTTCAACCACTGGTCGTGAGAGATTGTCCAATTTCACTTAATCGGCCCAACAAACATTTGGTTGCAAATCATTTGCTATTGTTGAGCGTATTGTCTGTGCCTGCAAAGTAGTGGCTAGCTAAGTCATTAAATACTCTTCCATGGCAGTATGTAGTGCAATAATGAACATGTTAAGTTAAGCAGTAAGTGATGCGCGGAAGAGATTGCGCTGACAAGTCGAAAAAATAAGGGATGAATAAATATCTACAAAAGGACTGTGAACTGAGTCCTGGACAAACTTCTAACCCAGATGAAGAGCCTGGTATGAATGGTGGTCAAAAGACTAACGTTACTTGGAGAACTGTGTCAAGAGAGCAAATACATGCCAACGAGTAACAAGAATTGATCAGACCAAGAACCCACACTCCATTCAGCGTAGATCGGTGTTGTGAGTGTGTGTGTGCGTGTGTGTGTGTGTGTGTGTGTATGTGTGTGTGTGTGTGTGGTCTGGCGTGCCCCCAGTTACTTGCCTGATAAAGGAGTAACTGCTTTTGTCCGCCTCCAGCAGTAAACACATTTTTGGAAACATTATCCACCTCGCTGTGTGTGTGTGTGTGTGTGTGTGTGTGTGTGTGTGTGTGTGTGTGTGTGTGTGTGTGTTGCCTCGAGCAGATGAATGCAGATGTATTCATGAAATGCATTGCGGCAGTTAAGGTGATAACGCCCACCTCGCTTTGGAAGAGGGCTCTTATCATTTAACAGCCACACACACACACACACACACACACACACAGTTTTTTGGCAGTGCATTAAAGGATCGTTTCACCCAATTCACAGAACACTTTTTTCCCCACTCACTCATGGTTTGTTCTGGTTGTTGTGATTTGTAAACCATTGTAATGCAGATTTCAGATTTATAGTAGTGTTTTGTTGCTAAAACCTCCAAAAATGTACTTTAAAATACTTTCTAGAAACATGTCCAACTTACTGTAGTCAATTATATCTACAGCCATTATAAATATCACATGACTTCACGTCACCGCCGCTAAGCTAAAGGTGGCTAATGTTGGGCTATAAAGGAACTACAGCACAGTCACATGACTTCACGTCACCACCGCTAAGCTAAAGGTGGCTAATGTTGGGCTATAAAGGAACTACAGCACAGTCACATGACTTCACGTCACCACCGCTAAGCTAAAGGTGGCTAATGTTGGGCTATAAAGGAACTACAGCACGGTCACATGACTTCACGTCACCACCGCTAAGCTAAAGGTGGCTAATGTTGGGCTATAAAGGAACTACAGCACGGTCACATGACTTCACGTCACCACCGCTAAGCTAAAGGAGGCTAATGTTGGGCTATAAAGGAACTACAGCACGGTCACATGACTTCACGTCACCACCGCTAAGCTAAAGGAGGCTAATGTTGGGCTATAAAGGAACTACAGCACGGTCACATGACACATGATTTGAAGCCTCTCTCCTGACAGGAATATGGATGTTCAGTCACTTCCTCCACGTGGATCCTCGCCTCCTTCCCTCTGATCTGCTTTCAGATTGGGCGAAACAGGAAGAGCTTTCTCTCTCTGATCTCTCTGGTTGCTCTGCAGCCACCTGCTGCATCAGACCTCTGAATTATTGAACAGCTCTAAACGCTGCCACTTCAGCCTCTTTCTCTCCGCTCGCTCCACGCTTCCTGCCTCCTGCAGGACGCTCGCTCCACGCTTCCTGCCTCCTGCAGGACCCTCGCTCAATTATTCAACAGCTGGACTTCAAATGATGTTATTTCTCTATACGCTCCGACTCCCTTTGCTGTACATCACTGTCTGTTTTTCCACTTCAAAAAGTTCAAATTGAATTTATTTTCCATCTTCATCTTTGCTTTGCGCTCCGGATCGAGAACGTTGCTTTCTTTAGGCACTTTGAAAAGAAACCAATCAGATCTTATAACTTATAACTCACTTAGAAGTTTAATTAAAAAAGTAGAATAGAACATGCTTTTCAATACAAAAACACTACATTTTATATATCCAATAATCCAAAATCGAAAGATGTTCAATTACAATGAGAAATCTGCAAATCCTCAAATCTTACAAACTAAAATATTACATAAACTAACATATTATTTGCCATTTCTGCTTAAAAAAGTACAATTAAGTTAGAAAGTTCACTGTTTTAGAGCTATAATAAGCTATTTCTGACAATTAGAAAGCTGCTTAACCCCATTGACAACCCTAGCATGTTATATTCTGTGTCAACACAAGCAGTCGTTACCAAGTCTAATTAAGATATGGTCAAAAAGGCCAAAACAAACTCAAGTACATTACATTACATGTCACTTCTTAGATGCTGTTAACCATTATAATAATACATTTTATTTAGATAATGTAAAAAAGGTTAAGAGCATAAAAGGTTAGAATAAATAACAGCATATTACATGACATGTTACTTGTTAGTCGCTTTTATCCAAAGCGACTAACTCAATACTGTGGACAATCCCCACAGGAGCAATTTGGGGTGAAGTGTCTCAGGGACACAACGACATGCTGACTGCAGTGGGGTTTGAACCTGTGACCCCCTGATCCCAACACCAACGCACTACCCACTGCACCACACGCCTCCCTGACATATTAACTATAAGAAAGGCTATTTTGTTCCAAACGCTCTACAAACGTAGCAGAGTTTTCCTCGACTCATGGTCATAGTTTTAGTTTTTTAACCGTCCATAATGGAGGTAATTCAATTCCATTGATTTCAGAGTTGGGAAGTAGTAGAGTATAAATACTTTGTTACTGTACTTAAGTACATGTTTCTGGTATCAGTACTTTACTCCACTACTTATTTTTCTGACGACTATTTACTTTGACTTCTTACATGTTGAACCCAAATACCTGTACTTTCTACTTCTTACATGTTGAACACAAATACCTGTACTTTCTACTTCTCACATGTTGAACACAAATACCTGTACTTTCTACTTCTCACATGTTGAACCCAAATACCTGTACTTTCTACTTCTTACATGTTGAACACAAATACCTGTACTTTCTACTTCTTACATGTTGAACACAAATACCTGTACTTTCTACTTCTTACATGTTGAACACAAATACCTGTACTTCTACTTCTTACATGTTGAACTCAATACCTGTACTTTCTACTTCTTACATGTTGAACCCAAATACCTGTACTTTCTACTTCTTACATGTTGAACACAAATACCTGTACTTTCTACTTCTTACATGTTGAACCCAAATACCTGTACTTTCTACTTCTTACATGTTGAACCCAAATACCTGTACTTTCTACTTCTTACATGTTGAACACAAATACCTGTACTTTCTACTTCTTACATGTTGAACTCAAATACCTGTACTTTCTACTTCTTACATGTTGAACACAAATACCTGTACTTTCTACTTCTTACATGTTGAACACAAATACCTGTACTTTCTACTTCTTACATGTTGAACTCAAATACCTGTACTTTCTACTTCTCACATGTTGAACACAATACCTGTACTTTCTACTTCTTACATGTTGAACACAAATACCTGTACTTTCTACTTCTCACATTTCCCAAACAGGCTGGTTCCTTTAGTTTGAATGTGTGTTTGGTGGCGTGATCATTATTCTTTAGAGTCATTGCGTGCCTATTGATTTGAACACGATCCGTGTATCCATCATTTCCTGGTCTTCTCTAAAGAAGAGGGACCAATGAAAACGTTGTCATGTTGCCGTTGTTCAGCATGGAAACATTCATTAGCTAACAATGACATTATTGTTCTATTAATATAAAGGGAGGTCAGGTACTCTTTAAAACAGCTGCTAGTTATGGGTACTTTTTACTGAAGTACATTTCAAAGCCCTCTTTACTTTGACTTGAGTAAAGAAGTTTAGTCAGTACTTCTACTTTCACCAGAGTACTTTTAAAGACGAGTATCTGTACTTCTACTTGAGTAAAGGATGTGTGTACTTCTGCTTGAGTAAAGGATGTGTGTACTTCTACCCGAGTAAAGGATGTGTGTACTTCTACTTGAGTAAAGGATGTGTGTACTTCTACCCGAGTAAAGGATGTGTGTACTTCTACTTGAGTAAAGGATGTGTACTTCTACTTGAGTAAAGCATGTGTGTACTCTTGCCCTCTCTGGTTGATTTGAAAACATTGTGGTGTTGTTCTGGTACATGTTGAAGCCTGAAAAAGCTCCTCTCTCGTCCACTTCTCTTCCCTCCGTCTCTTCTGGTGTTGTTGAGCGGTTGCAGGGTCTTGCGTTATAAAAGCAGCCGCTCTTATTTCCCAGTTAAAGACGTCACATGACCCGCGGACCAAAGAGAAGGAGAAACAATGGACGAGGATTCAGGTCGAAGGACGTCATGTCTTTGAGGACGGACAGAATATTTCTAATGGGCTGGTTTGCTCACTGCAGAGAGGATTTAAATGGAGATACAACTCACACTGTGCAAATCACACGACAGTGAAGTATCTCTGAGGAGTTGGGCTGGGGGCTTTCCTTTGTTTTATACTGGACTGTTTTTCTCTAAAAACATACGTATGGGTGGGCAATATGGGCGAAATGTAGTCACTCTATATACAATAGTGCTAACAGAAATAGCACGTTAAGAGGAACAGAGAACATGCAAACAGGATCTAATCCGATTGGGAATGATGGAAATACAATTTACGCAAAAAACAGAAATATCCCATAAACCTTGAAGATTATTGCTGAAAGGGGCTTACATTAAAAAAATGAATCAGTAAAATGCTTATTGTTGTTAGTTAATCTACGTCTCTCAACAATAAACACGTCAGATCTCCTGATGTTAAACCACAGAAAGAAAACTAGACTCGCTGCTAAAGAGACAGGAATGTCTTCAGAAGAAATCCCTTTAAGTGCTGATTAACGTAAAACCCAATGGATAGCCTTTATCACAGTCACTACAACCCTAATGCGAAACTAATTCATACATAAGTCTGTAAGTGTTTCATCCTAGACTATAATTAGATTTTTACGGCCAATATGCTTATTTTCAGAGCGCTTTTTGTCCGTTTCCATGCATGTATGAACGCCCACAGTCCATAGATAGTAAAGGAAAATGATGAAGTGCAGAATAACGAGATCGATGAGGTGTGTGTACAATCAGTGATTGATTCATCTTTTACTCACACACACACCCAGAGTGAGAGCGGGGGAACATTGGACACACATTAATCAAGTGGACACACACACACAGAGACACACACACATACCATGTATACATCACTTCAGGGGACATTACATTGACTTACATGCATTTCCTGGAGACTTATCCTAACCTTAACCAACACATGCCTAACCCTAACCCTAACCAAGTCTTCACCCTAAAATTAATGACCTCCATTTTGTCCCCATAAGGGAGGCGAGTCCCCACACGTGTGTAAACAGATGTAGGTCCCCACAAGTATAGTAATGCTAGAAACACACACACACACACACACACACACACACACACACACACACACACACACACACCATGTATACATCACTTCAGGGGACATTACATTGACTTACATGCATTTCCTGGAGACTTATCCTAACCTTAACCATAACCAACACATGCCTAACCCTAACCCTAACCAAGTCTTCACCCTAAAATTAATGACCTCCATTTTGTCCCCATAAGGGAGGCGAGTCCCCACACAACAGATGTAGGTCCCCACAAGTATAGTAATGCTAGGACACACACACACACACACACACACACACACACACACACACACACACACACACACACACACACACACACTGAGGGAGTGTGAAGATGGTAAGTCGTCATGTTAGCGATAGCAACTCTGTTAGCCAATATTTTTGTCAAGATGCTTTATTGTGGTCAAAAATAGCTTATTATCGCATTAAAACAGGGAACTATCTAACTTAATTGTCCTTTTTAAGCAGAAATTGCAAATAATACGTCACATTTTAGTTTTTAAGATGTAAGGATTTGCAGTTTTCACATTGGAATTGAACATCTTTCAATTTTTGGATGATTGGATATATGAACTAAACTTGCGAAGACGACAAGCAAATGAAGATCTGCAGCTTTACTTGCAACAAAAATCAAGTTAGCTGGAGTAAAAACCTGTAGCTATCTGGTGCCAAACGCAAACATCTCTTACACTCTGTTTTACATTCAAGAAGTACGATTTATGTCAGGAAAAACAACCACAAATTCATATAATTAACCCGCCACTCCAAGACTTCCATCAAAACTCCTGGGGTTAAATCTGTATATATAAAAAAGTCAATGACATGAATCCTGTCAACATACGGGTGACATGTTGAAAGCAACATCTTCTTAAAATGCATTACTTTTCCAGAACTGCCGGGAGAAATGAACCCAGTGCTCTCAAATGACCTGTCCGTGTTTAAAACGTCATAAAGTTTCAGATACCTAGTTTTAGATCGACATCCGTGTGTCACGACTTCAATTTAACGCCCCTGTTTCTCGAGGCTTTAATGCATCCTGTAAATAAATCTGAGGACATTTGGAGACCCAGCAGGAGAGGTTATTCACAAACTGTTATTCCCTTCAATAGTGTTTTATTTCTGTATTTGTCAGACAGTGTATAGATGTCTTATCTTCACTGTCATCTGTATATGTTTTACTCTAATGCTGAGATGTTTATATTTTACAATTCTTTATTTCTACTCTTTTCATTTCTAGTTATATGCATTGCCTTGTTTGGTTTTGTGCTGCGACAACACATTTCCCCCCCAATTTGGGATCAATAAAGTACCTCTTATCTTATCTTACTCTACCTTAAAGTCCCAGCTGGACATAAACCATATATATAAAAGGGATATAAATGAATCTACAGGAGACGACACGTCATTTAATTTAAATAAAGTAACTTGTACTTAGCGGCACAAACAGCTGCTGAACTCCAGTTAGTTGTACGTGAAAAAGCACCATTTATAACACAGCAGGAGAGGTTATTCACAAGCTATGATTCCTCTACCTTAAAGTCCCAGCTGGACATAAACCATATATATATATATATATATATATATATATATATATATAAAAGGGATATAAATGAATCTACAGGAGACAAAACATTGTTTAATTTAAATAAAGTAACCTGAACTTAGCGGCACAAACAGCTGCTGAACTCCAGTTAGTTGTACGTGAAAAAGCACCATTTATATCGGTAAATACAAACATAAAATGCTAAATCTCCGCCGTTTCAAGACCTCGACTAAAACTCATAATAGCCAATGACACGGGGGAAAGAAACCAAATAAAAACGACCTTTAAAAAGACCTTAAAAGCTTTACTTTTTCCTGAACTGCCTGAAGACACTTTGGACTCCTAATGTATCCCCCTGTTTAGATTTCACTTCTGAGAAGAGTTTAAGATTAGCATCAGTGTGTCTCGACTTCAATCCAGTTCCTCCTCAGGCTTTAACGCATCCTGTAAATAAATCTGACATTTAGTTATTGCTGAGTGAAACACAGCAGGAGAGGTTATTCACAAGCTGTGATTCCTCTACCTTAAAGTCCCAGCTGGACATAAACCATATATATATATATATAAAAGGGATAGTGTTATGGCAGAATGTTTATCACAGCGTATTTCTGGTATATTCATTAATGTCACATGGTATTAAGCAACAGTATAGTGGACTGTGTGGTGTTCATTTGGTTTGCTGGAAGGAGGCCCATCTATAGGCAACCAGCTGACACTCTTCACCAGCAGTTGTATACATTGGCATGTGTGGTAGCTGCTAAATAAGGTCATGAAATCTGGGATCATGTAGAACTCAGAGGATGCAACATGTATGACTGTATAAGGTTGGAACATGTCCAAGTTCAGGAGAACTGACAATGTGTGTGCGTTAAACATGTTGAGGGAACATGTTCGTGTGTCATTTAGAAAAGTATATCTAGCCCTGTGTTTCTTCTGTTCTGGGGGGGCAGTTCTGCGATTGGCTGCTGTGGCAGCAGGTGATGTACTCCCCATTATTGTTTGTTTGTTGCAACAACTAAATAATAATTACTGATCAGCTATATCTGTGTTTGTGTTTTATTGATTCCTCTCCGTTTCATTCTTTCCTGTTGTGTTATGCTGGATCTCCACAACAATATAAATAAAGCTACAGGAGACAAAACATTGTTTAATTTAAAGTGGACCTATCATGCTATATTTGAATAATATAGTGTAGGACCATACCTATATAAGGCATATTTATACTTTTTTCTTTTCAAAATACCAAACAGATCATGCATTTTAGCCATGCCTCATTTTGCTCAATTTGAAAAATGTTAGCTCTGTTTTTGCAAGGGCAGATTCTGTGAGAACAGCACCATCTACAGGCCTGGCATATGTACTACAGCGTCTCCAGCGCTTTCGAACGGCAATGGCCGTGGCTGTCTCCTCCTGATTGGTGGAGTTGGCCCAATAGCCGTAGCGCCACCGTCCTGACGTCAGGACAGTGTTCAAATCTGGATCAGTTTTTATCAGATCCGTTGCAGCCCCCTTTTTTAGAGATTTGGGTATGGAGGAAAATAGAGAGGGTTGTGTTTTCTGACACTTGGTGAGTTCCCTGGAACACCGGGGACACATATTCATGTAGAAAAGACGTACAAAAGTGCATTTTGCATGATAGGTCCCCTTTAAATAAAGTTACCTGAACTTAGCGACACAAACAGCTGCTGAACTCCAGTTAGTTGTACGTGAAAAGGCATCATTTATATCGGTAAATACAAACAGATATTGGTATTTCTCCGAATAGCCAAAGACACGGGGGAAAGAAACCAAACAACTTCATATCCAAATGCAATTTAGTTGAAACCTTTACTTTCTCCTGAAGCGCCTGAAGAAGCCGTGGATTCATTCATTTATTCCCCACAGGCTTTAAAGCATCCTGTAAATAAATCTGACATGTAGTTATTTGCTGAGTGAAACACAGCAGTTATTCTAGACTGTGATTACTCCGTCAGCTTTGTAAAACTACAGGAGAAGTAAATAAAGCTGCCGGAGCCTCGGCTACATCGAGCTCTGACAGAAATATCGCTTTTTATTCCTGAAATCTGCCGTGTTTTGGTCGAACAGAAGCTCAAAGACTTCAAACGCTGTGACGGTCTCTCCGTTCAAACCCCGGCCGGAGGAAAAACGCCACAAAGGAATCCCCATTATTCCACTACGCTCTTACTACTCACTGCCGGCAATGAGAAATGAATTAAACGGGAGTACAAAGACGAGGGAGAAGAAGAAGAAGAAGAAGAAATGTCACAGAGAGCCAGGATTGAGCCCAGGGTCGCTGTTGGTCAAGATTGAAGAAGAGCCGCCCGGAGAGGTTCGGTCACGGAGAATTTTATAACAAGCTACAAAGGAAAGGCTTTGAACCGAGCAGCAGGGAGTCTCTCCTCAACACCGTGTGCACGAGAAGTCACACTGAAGGAGAGGAAGAGGAGCTCGGATTGATGTCCGATAACCACAGAGAGAACGGGGAACACAGTCGATGGAGAAGGGACGAGATAATGGGTTATACTTTATAAATACATAACGCTACAGGAGACAACACGTCAGTTCATTAAAATAAAGTTACCTTGTACCTAGCTGCAGAGGTGGGAAGTAGTGGAGTACAAATACTTCGTTACTGTCCTTAAGTACATGTTTCTGGTATCAGTACTTTACTCCACTACTTATTTTTCACGACGACTTTTTACTTCGACTTCTTACATGTTGAACTCAAATACCTGTACTTTCTACTTCTTACATGTTGAACCCAAATACCTGTACTTTCTACTTCTTACATGTTGAACACAAATACCTGTACTTTCTACTTCTTACATGTTGAACCCAAATACCTGTACTTTCTACTTCTTACATGTTGAACCCAAATACCTGTACTTTCTACTTCTCACATGTTGAACACAAATACCTGTACTTTCTACTTCTTACATGTTGAACCCAAATACCTGTACTTTCTACTTCTTACATGTTGAACACAAATACCTGTACTTTCTACTTCTCACATGTTGAACCCAAATACCTGTACTTTCTACTTCTTACATGTTGAACACAAATACCTGTACTTTCTACTTCTCACATGTTGAACACAAATACCTGTACTTTCTACTTCTTACATGTTGAACCCAAATACCTGTACTTTCTACTTCTTACATGTTGAACCCAAATACCTGTACTTTCTACTTCTTACATGTTGAACACAAATACCTGTACTTTCTACTTCTCACATGTTGAACCCAAATACCTGTACTTTCTACTTCTTACATGTTGAACACAAATACCTGTACTTTCTACTTCTTACATGTTGAACCCAAATACCTGTACTTTCTACTTCTTACATGTTGAACCCAAATACCTGTACTTTCTACTTCTTACATGTTGAACACAAATACCTGTACTTTCTACTTCTCACATGTTGAACCCAAATACCTGTACTTTCTACTTCTTACATGTTGAACACAAATACCTGTACTTTCTACTTCTTACATGTTGAACACAAATACCTGTACTTTCTACTTCTTACATGTTGAACCCAAATACCTGTACTTTCTACTTCTTACATGTTGAACACAAATACCTGTACTTTCTACTTCTTACATGTTGAACCCAAATACCTGTACTTTCTACTTCTTACATGTTGAACACAAATACCTGTACTTTCTACTTCTTACATGTTGAACCCAAATACCTGTACTTTCTACTTCTCACATGTTGAACCCAAATACCTGTACTTTCTACTTCTCACATGTTGAACACAAATACCTGTACTTTCTACTTCTTACACTTTGAACACAAATACCTGTACTTTCTACTTCTTACATGTTGAACTCAAATACCTGTACTTTCTACTTCTTACATGTTGAACACAAATACCTGTACTTTCTACTTCTTACATGTTGAACCCAAATACCTGTACTTTCTACTTCTCACATGTTGAACACAAATACCTGTACTTTCTACTTCTTACACTTTGAACACAAATACCTGTACTTTCTACTTCTTACATGTTGAACTCAAATACCTGTACTTTCTACTTCTTACATGTTGAACCCAAATACCTGTACTTTCTACTTCTTACATGTTGAACACAAATACCTGTACTTTCTACTTCTTACATGTTGAACCCAAATACCTGTACTTTCTACTTCTTACATGTTGAACTCAAATACCTGTACTTTCTACTTCTTACATGTTGAACACAAATACCTGTACTTTCTACTTCTTACATGTTGAACACAAATACCTGTACTTTCTACTTCTTACATGTTGAACCCAAATACCTGTACTTTCTACTTCTCACATTTCCCAAACAGGCTGGTTCCTTTAGTTTGAATGTGTGTTTGGTGGCGTGATCATTATTATTTAGAGTCATTGCGTGCCTATTGATTTGAACACGATCCGTGTATCCATCATTTCCTGGTCTTCTCTAAAGAAGAGGGACCAATGAAAACGTTGTCATGTTGCCGTTGTTCAGCATGGAAACATTCATTAGCTAACAATGACATTATTGTTCTATTAATATAAAGGGAGGTCAGGTACTCTTTAAAACAGCTGCTAGTTATGGGTACTTTTTACTGAAGTACATTTCAAAGCCTCTTTACTTTGACTTGAGTTAAGAAGTTTAGTCAGTACTTCTACTTTCACCAGAGTATTTTTAAACACGAGTATCTGTACTTCTACTTGAGTAAAGTGTGTACTTCTGCCATCTCAGCTCATCTGACACAAACAGCTGCTGAACTCCAGTTAGTTGTACATGAAAAAGCATCATTTATATATATCGGTAAATACAAACATAAATTAGTAATTCTCCGCCACTCGGCTCAGATCGATGTCCGATAACCACAGAGAGACGGGGGATACTGAGAGAGAGAGAGTCGATGGACAAGGGAAGAGATAATGGTTTTTATAAATACACTCTGTAAATGACCATGTTCCTCATCTGTCATTGGATATCTACTATCTAGTGTTTTTAAGCGGGAACAATCCTATGATAAAAAGGATGTCCTCTCCAGCAGGGATATATCTTTGGCAGTGTGGAGAAGACTTTTAAAGAAATATAGTTATATCTTAAAAGCAGGATGGAGTCAACGGTTTATTCTGCATCGCTGCACTATAAATACACGTTTTTTAAAGTCTTGTTGTGTTCCTCCCAAACCCCAAAGATATTCACTTCACTGTGATATAAAACAGAGAAGACTTTTTAAAAAGAAAAATGAAGTTATTTCCTCATAAAGCAGGATGGAGAGGATGGGTTACTGTGCAGCGCTGCGTTATGAATACACCGGCAGAGGAGACAACATTATAATCAGGCGGGATGTGTGTGTGACAGGATGTGTGTGTGTGTGTGTGTGTGGCAGGATGTGTGTGTCCGCAGATCAGATCCGACATCCCTGAGTTCATCATCACAAAGCGTTCCTGCACGGGGAGAGAAAATCTGATTTTAAAACCCTTTGCGGCGCATCGCAGCGCTTTCATTGCTGGCTAAACACGACACATATCTCTCCCTGGGGTTTATGGACACACACACACACACACACACACACAACCACACCACACACACACACACACACACACACACACACACACACACACACACAACACACACACACACACACACACACACACACACACCACACACACACACACCACACACACACATCATCAGTTGATTGACTGCACAGTAAATCCAGCCATTCACTGCTGAGACAAATCTGCTTTGTCTCAGATTTAGCCGTGTAACTGTTCTCAGTCCCAGCTGAGACAATAAGAGCTGATTGTGGATATATCTCTGCCTCCATGGGGCTTTCACATTTCATAAACTCCAATAAAGTATATTTATCCTGCAGTTGGGAAGGAGTGGACAACAGAGGGACTGAATATTTATTTCTCTAAGCGTGTTTTTATTCATTGCCGCTACAGAAACTATACAAATCCTGATGCATTGTTTTTAGGATGTTCATTTACCGTTGTTTCACTCCACCTTCATGCACACGTTCCCAAACAGATCAAATGTTCTCTCTCTGTCTCTGTCTCTCTCTCTCTGT
>NW_022987790.1:1387159-1410867 GCF_902827165.1 Trematomus bernacchii | reverse complement strand
GCAAGACTAAATAAAATCAGGGGTGCACTGTAGCTGAACATTAGCTTGTTGTCGCAGCAGACTCTGAACCTGAGTCACGGATGGCGTCCGGTCAGAGTCGCCCAGCGGTAAATTAGATTTAAACACTGAAGTGACAGGTTAGTCTGAGCTAAAGGACTGCAGTGAGCTTCTCATGGAATCAGGTTTATCACCAGGTAGGTTGACACGTAGGAGGAATTTGACTTGGTGTCGTGGTGCAGTTTAGATCCCAAAGTCACACACACACAACATAACAAATGAAGGCGGCGTTCGACCAAACAGTCACATGGTCGATGACGTGAAATCACTGTCTTTGTCAATAAAGCTTTTGAAGAGAGCAATATGAAAGGCTTCTGTTCCCCATCAGAAAGAGCCCTGTCCTGAAGTTTAAATACACTTTCATCTAAGGCAGGTTTTAATACTCTGATAGCTCAGACCTGATTGAGATTCAGGACCTTTTGGCAAAGCCGGCGATGCAATGAAAATATACGGGAATATAAACTTTTAGTTCTTGAAGTCTGTGTTGCTGCAGCCACTGTCCACAGCAGAAGTGAAGCCCTGCCTGATCCCGAGTCCTCCTGCAATTAAAGAAATGATCGATAGTCTGAGGCCGAAGACACAGAGGTCACAGAGTATAGAGTGAAGGTGTGTCTGAAGGAGAGACACAGGGTCTGATCCATGCTCTGGAGCTACAGAAGAGACGCTCAATGGAAAATAAGTCATACCGCCAGTTCTCCTGCAAGAAGGTGGAAAAAGGTTATTTGTGTTTATTTACTTTTGTACCGAAAGACAAAATAGTAAGAGATAGTTTACTTATAGGAATTGCTAAGATAAGATAAGAAGTACTTCATTGATCATGTTTGCGTTGCAGCAGCATCAAAAACAATACTAGATAGAATGAAAACAGCTTTAATAAGTAGAAGATATACTCAGAGATGGCAAAGTACACACATCCTTTACTCAAGTAGAAGTACAGATACTCGTCTTTAAAAGTACTCTGGTGAAAGTAGAAGTACTGACTAAACTTCTTTACTCAAGTCAAAGTAAAGAGGGCTTTGAAATGTACTTCAGTAAAAAGTACCCATAACTAGCAGCTGTTTTAAAGAGTACCTGACCTCCCTTTATATTAATAGAACAATAATGTCATTGTTAGCTAATGAATGTTTCCATGCTGAACAACGGCAACATGACAACGTTTTCATTGGTCCCTCTTCTTTAGAGAAGACCAGGAAATGATGGATACACGGATCGTGTTCAAATCAATAGGCACGCAATGACTCTAAAGAATAATGATCACGCCACCAAACACACATTCAAACTAAAGGAACCAGCCTGTTTGGGAAATGTGAGAAGTAGAAAGTACAGGTATTTGTGTTCAACATGTAAGAAGTAGAAAGTACAGGTATTTGTGTTCAACATGTGAGAAGTAGAAAGTACAGGTATTTGGGTTCAACATGTAAGAAGTAGAAAGTACAGGTATTTGGGTTTCAACATGTAAGAAGTAGAAAGTACAGGTATTGTGTTCAACATGTAAGAAGTAGAAAGTACAGGTATTTGTGTTCAACATGTAAGAAGTAGAAAGTACAGGTATTTGGGTTCAACATGTAAGAAGTAGAAAGTACAGGTATTTGGGTTCAACATGTAAGAAGTAGAAAGTACAGGTATTTGTGTTCAACATGTGAGAAGTAGAAAGTACAGGTATTTGGGTTCAACATGTAAGAAGTAGAAAGTACAGGTATTTGTGTTCAACATGTAAGAAGTAGAAAGTACAGGTATTTGAGTTCAACATGTAAGAAGTAGAAAGTACAGGTATTTGTGTTCAACATGTGAGAAGTAGAAAGTACAGGTATTTGTGTTCAACATGTGAGAAGTAGAAAGTACAGGTATTTGTGTTCAAAATGTAAGAAGTAGAAAGTACAGGTATTTGTGTTCAACATGTAAGAAGTAGAAAGTACAGGTATTTGGGTTCAACATGTAAGAAGTAGAAAGTACAGGTATTTGTGTTCAACATGTAAGAAGTAGAAAGTACAGGTATTTGAGTTCAACATGTAAGAAGTAGAAAGTACAGGTATTTGGGTTCAACATGTAAGAAGTAGAAAGTACAGGTATTTGAGTTCAACATGTAAGAAGTAGAAAGTACAGGTATTTGTGTTCAAAATGTAAGAAGTAGAAAGTACAGGTATTTGGGTTCAACATGTAAGAAGTAGAAAGTACAGGTATTTGGGTTCAAAATGTAAGAAGTAGAAAGTACAGGTATTTGAGTTCAACATGTAAGAAGTAGAAAGTACAGGTATTTGGGTTCAAAATGTAAGAAGTAGAAAGTACAGGTATTTGTGTTCAACATGTGAGAAGTAGAAAGTACAGGTATTTGGGTTCAACATGTAAGAAGTAGAAAGTACAGGTATTTGTGTTCAAAATGTAAGAAGTAGAAAGTACAGGTATTTGTGTTCAACATGTAAGAAGTAGAAAGTACAGGTATTTGGGTTCAACATGTAAGAAGTAGAAAGTACAGGTATTTGTGTTCAACATGTAAGAAGTAGAAAGTACAGGTATTTGAGTTCAACATGTAAGAAGTAGAAAGTACAGGTATTTGGGTTCAACATGTAAGAAGTAGAAAGTACAGGTATTTGAGTTCAACATGTAAGAAGTAGAAAGTACAGGTATTTGTGTTCAAAATGTAAGAAGTAGAAAGTACAGGTATTTGGGTTCAACATGTAAGAAGTAGAAAGTACAGGTATTTGGGTTCAAATGTAAGAAGTAGAAAGTACAGGTATTTGAGTTCAACATGTAAGAAGTAGAAAGTACAGGTATTTGGGTTCAAAATGTAAGAAGTAGAAAGTACAGGTATTTGTGTTCAACATGTAAGAAGTAGAAAGTACAGGTATTTGAGTTCAACATGTAAGAAGTAGAAAGTACAGGTATTTGGGTTCAACATGTAAGAAGTAGAAAGTACAGGTATTTGTGTTCAACATGTAAGAAGTAGAAAGTACAGGTATTTGAGTTCAACATGTAAGAAGTAGAAAGTACAGGTATTTGAGTTCAACATGTAAGAAGTAGAAAGTACAGGTATTTGGGTTCAAAATGTAAGAAGTAGAAAGTACAGGTATTAGTGTTCAACATGTAAGAAGTAGAAAGTACAGGTATTTGGGTTCAACATGTAAGAAGTAGAAAGTATAGGTATTTGGGTTCAAAATGTAAGAAGTCAAAGTAAAAAGTGGTCAGAAAGATAAGTAGTGGAGTAAAGTATTGATACCAGAAACATGTACTTGAGTACAGTAACTAAGTATTTGTACTCCATTACTTCCCCCCTCTGCTATAAATGATACTCTGTTCCCTGTGTGTTGTGTAGGTGTCCTTAATTCCTCTGATCACATGACTGTAATTAGCTCAGACGCTCCGATGATAAAACGTGACCCCCTCAGCTGACCTTGTCTCCTGATGAATTTAGTGACGGTGTGACAGTATAAACTGTTGCCTCTCTCGTTAAATATCTGCCATCTGCTCCTTTTCTCTGAAGGTTAATGCTATATTTCATGAAAGTGTAATCATTCCTCCTGACATTAGCAGCGTCCGCCTGACTCCGGACGAATTCAAGTCCATAAATCCCCCGAAAGTCCTTGTTGCTGTTTACATATCTCACTGAGTGATACACAGGAAGGTTAAAACGTGACGCTAACACGCTCACACTGACAGCTTTAATGCATGTCCTTACATTTGACGTTTTAACTATCAAAATGAGCCTCATATCAGGAAGTGGGTCTGCTGTGTTTGTCAGAAGTTTCCCTCTTCAGGCAAACAGTGATTCCTCCACTAACGCTCGGTAATATTATTATGTTTATGGTACAGATCGAAGAAAGGAGCGCAGGGAAGTTAGGATATTGAAGAATCCTTTGTTCATGAGGGAGAGAAACAACTGGACTAAAACCTAGGTCACACAGGAGAGGGCAAACCCCCAACAGAAGAATAGGGCCTCTTTAAATAACCGTGTTACAATAATTGTTGGGCTTCAGATGGTGTATACTTCTTATACAGACTACCTTCCTCTGTCCTCTTCACCTCCCCTTCACTCTGTGTCCTTGCCTCCTCTCCTCTCGACTGTAAATCCTTCCCTCGCAGAAGGCTGTACTTCCTGTCTCTGCAGCTTGTAAACGTCCCATCATGCAGTGCGACTGATGAGGTCATCCTCAGGGGACAGGCGTCTCTTTAACGACGCTCCTTCCTCACACCTTTCATTAAAACTCCTGCACGTCTGAGGAGAGGAAACTCTTCCAGACATTTCACTTTCCCCTCCCTTCACCTGCTGATAAACCTACTAATGCATGACGGGAATGAGTTCAGACGCGCTCTCTGGAGGCTGTCCAAATGCATTGTGGGAAATGTAGTACACCACTAACTCGAGAAGAAGTTGATGAAGGTGAAAAGCGAACTTTCAGTCGCATGAAGAAGAGAGAAATCAAATCCTACGTCACTGTCACACTGAGTTTACTTTAAAAGACCTGTGTGTGTGTGTGTGTGTGTGTGTGTGTGTGTGTGGGTGTGTGTGGGGTGTTTGTGTGTGTGTGTGTGTGTGTGTGTAGGTGTGTGTGTGTGTGTGTGTGGGTGTGTGGTGTGGGTGTGTGTGTGTGTGTGTGTGTGTGTGTGTGGGGTGTGTGTGGGGGTGGTGTGGGGGTGTGTGTGTGTGTGGGGGTGTGGGGGTGTGTGTGTGTGTGCACAGGTAGAATCCACAGTGAAATAACTACGTCTTAGTAGGGCTGTGCGATTATGGCAAAAATCATAATCACGATTATTTTGGTCAATAATTGATATCACGATTATTAAATACGATTATTCATTGACTTTGAAAAAATCCATTTATTGAACTTTAAAACAAATACAAATAATAATTTGAACAGGATCTTTTTAACTGTTGATTTCCCTGAACGTATAATTCAACTGAAAAACCAATACAAAAATAAATTAAATAAATGAAACATTTAAATAAATAATATCAAAATAATAAATACCAATAAACAAGATCAACAAATATTTTGGAGCGCACTTCCCCAAGCTACTAAACATATATAAATATGATAAATACAAATAAATGAGACCAAAATGAATTAGATCAAATCTGTTGCAGTGCTGTCACAACCTAGCAAAGCTAAATAATTGGTTTTTTCGATTATGTTGTTTTCGTAATTGTGGCAGGCCAAAATCGTAATTGCGATTAAAATACGATTAATTGCACAGCCCAACGTCTTAAGATCATGAGTTTTGAAACAAACCGTCTGTGTATGGTTGCAAACGTTTTAAACCAAGCATCAGTGTACAGGGTGCAGACATATTTCTCTCACACTGAACATCTTCTGTTTGCTTTGTGCCGCTCCCATTCGATCCGTTATATTTTCTTTATTCTCAGAGTCTAATCAGAGCTGTTGACAAATCTAAAGCGCTTTGTGGCTTTGATATGAAATTAAATAAATGAAGCTCTGTCATCGCCGTGCCTCTGGGACGCGACGCCCAAATAACCGATTAAAATTAGCATGCCAATCCCTTTACTCGGCTTTATTCATATTCCTTATTTGTTTTCCCTCGCTCCAAGTTCAGTGGAGGGTGTTCAGCTTTCCTCTAAGCACAGAGGATCCGTTTTAATATGAACTAAAGCATCAGAGACTGGTTTAAAATCTGCAGCAGATCATCTGGGAAAGATATGATGTTGACTCAGATGAAACATGACATTTCAAATCCCTTTTTCAAGACCTTTAAAGAGGCTACTTTTTATATCTGATATCTGAGAATATATTAAAGTGAAACGCAAAACATCTGTTCAACCAGTGAGTAGGAAATGTTTCTGCTTCGACACAAAGACCTTTAAAATAAGCAGTTATTCTTCTAATATAAGGCACACATCTCAATAATACATTTATCTAATTGAATGATGATAAGTGATGGCTTGCTTCAGCACAAAATGGTTGCTAATAAGGTAGCACTGTCATCAATACTAACCCTAATACTTACAGTAGTATAACAACTTCATTATAACTGTTCCATTCACACATTTTCTCCAGTTGCGTTTACGTTTTTTTAGATTTATATATTTTGTATCCCTCTTATGTCGCCGACATATTACCGCAAAATGACGGTCCCGCCCACTTTTTGGCGGGAAAACATCCGCTGTCATTTGAATGGCGGCCATTACAGATTCTGAAGTTTTCGGTAATCACATAAAAAAATTCAGAACAATTGCTATAGTTATGATGTTCAGACAAACTATTAAAAAGTATCACTGGAGATGACCTGCGTAGATTTATAGTTTCCGCTTCTTCCACCTCTTCGTCCTCTTCTTCCTCCTCCTCTTCCTCTTCCTCCTTAAGTCCTGCTGTCTGTATAAATAGCAGCGTTCAAGGCGATTTGAAATTAGTCCAACTCGGCCTGTTCTGCTCACTGCAGCAAATTCATCCATTATGTAGAGCTGTGGCACACACACACACACACACACACACACACACACACACACACACACACACACACACACACACACACACACACACACACACACACACACACACACCACACACACAACACACACATACATACACACCCACACACACACACACACACACACACACACACATACACACACACACACACACAGACACACACACACACACACACACACACACACACACCACACACACACACACACATTGATGAATGCTAATATATGTGTCTCTGCCTCCCGTTATTCTCTCACAAACTCGGACTACTTTTTATTATTCTGGTGCTGTGGTTATATTTCAGGTCAGACTCACATGATTTATTTACTGTTTGTAGGTTCAGATTGTGCAGAGGTGATGACACACACACACACACACACACACACACACACACACACACACACACACACACACACACACACACACACACACACACACACACACACACACACACACACACACTGCCAGAGGTGTGTTAGTATCTCCTCTGCTCTCTCTGAACCTGGTGTCCGTGCATGTCGCAGAATGAATGTTTGAATCGCTCACGGTTCAGAGTTTGTTTACTTGCGAATAAAAAAACTCTGAACCACACGGGAGGGAACAGCAAACACAAACAGTGCGTGGGAGATAAAGCGCCGGCGGGGCTTAACAGAAGCACCCGACCTCAGAGGAAACAAAGTCAAGACGACACCGCGGAGGATTTATTTACTGCTCTCAGCAAGAGGAAGAGGAGGATGAGGAGGAAGGAGGAAGGAAAGTAAAGAGTAGAGATGGCAAAAGTAACTTCCTTTACTCAAGTAGAAGTACAGATACTCGTGTTTAAAAATACTCTGGTGAAAGTAGAAGTACTGACTAAACTTCTTTACTCAAGTCAAAGTAAAGAGGGCTTTGAAATGTACTTCAGTAAAAAGTACCCATAACTAGCAGCTGTTTTAAAGAGTACCTGACCTCCCTTTATATTAATAGAACAATAATGTCATTGTTAGCTAATGAATGTTTCCATGCTGAACAACGGCAACATGACAACGTTTTCATTGGTCCCTCTTCTTTAGAGAAGACCAGGAAATGATGGATACACGGATCGTGTTCAAATCAATAGGCACGCAATGACTCTAAATAATAATGATCACGCCACCAAACACACATTCAAACTAAAGGAACCAGCCTGTTTGGAAAATGTGAGAAGTAGAAAGTACAGGTATTTGTGTTCAACATGTAAGAAGTAGAAAGTACAGGTATTTGTGTTCAACATGTAAGAAGTAGAAAGTACAGGTATTTGGGTTCAACATGTAAGAAGTAGAAAGTACAGGTATTTGTGTTCAACATGTAAGAAGTAGAAAGTACAGGTATTTGGGTTCAACATGTAAGAAGTAGAAAGTACAGGTATTTGTGTTCAACATGTAAGAAGTAGAAAGTACAGGTATTTGTGTTCAACATGTAAGAAGTAGAAAGTACAGGTATTTGGGTTCAACATGTAAGAAGTAGAAAGTACAGGTATTTGGGTTCAACATGTAAGAAGTAGAAAGTACAGGTATTTGTGTTCAACATGTAAGAAGTAGAAAGTACAGGTATTTGGGTTCAACATGTGAGAAGTAGAAAGTACAGGTATTTGTGTTCAACATGTAAGAAGTAGAAAGTACAGGTATTTGGGTTCAACATGTAAGAAGTAGAAAGTACAGGTATTTGGGTTCAACATGTAAGAAGTAGAAAGTACAGGTATTTGGGTTCAACATGTAAGAAATAGAAAGTACAGGTATTTGGGTTCAACATGTAAGAAGTAGAAAGTACAGGTATTTGTGTTCAAAATGTAAGAAGTAGAAAGTACAGGTATTTGTGTACAACATGTAAGAAGTAGAAAGTACAGGTATTTGTGTACAACATGTAAGAAGTAGAAAGTACAGGTATTTGAGTTCAACATGTAAGAAGTAGAAAGTACAGGTATTTGAGTTCAACATGTAAGAAGTAGAAAGTACAGGTATTTGTGTTCAAAATGTAAGAAGTCAAAGTAAAAAGTGGTCAGAAAGATAAGTAGTGGAGTAAAGTACTGATACCAGAAACATGTACTTAAGTACAGTAACACAGTATTTGTACTCCACTACTTCCCCCCTCTGGTAAATTGTAAAGCTTCTTTGCTCCCATGAGCAAGGCACTGAGAGTTTGTCAGCTGGTGGGATACTGCCTGACATGAACAGCACGTTAGAAAAGGAGGTCGTTGGTTTAGTTTTGTCTATTGGATTGTGGACTTTAGTTTGTAAGCCTTACATTTGGCATTGTGCCGTCACCATCTTGGTTTCTTTGCAACTAAAAGTGACATAGTGAAAGAAGATGGAACTAAATCGATGAAAAATAAAATGTTAAGCAATGCCACAATAGTTTGTCCGCTGGATGATGCTCTGTGGTCGACGGTGGATGTTCGTTTGTTTCTTGGTTTGTGGAAAACCGTTTTGAAGCCTCTAATTTGGTGTATTTACGTCGCCATCTTGGTTTTATGCAACCAGAAGTGACACAGTTGGATCGAAGTTGGAAAAAAATCTCTGAAAATAAATGTTTAGGCCCCGCCCTAAAGTGTACGCCACTTTATCGTCTATTTTTACTCGATAATTTACTAATTTGTAATTCAGGCTGTATTGAATAAGACTTTAAACTAGAGATTGAGACCAGAACAGTTGCAGGAAAATGTTTACTGAGGTAATAAATCAAGTGAAAAGTGAGGACATTTTCTCATAGACTTCTATAGAATCTGACTTATTTTGATTATTTGAGACGATTGGAGGATTTAGAGACATTGGCTTAAACTGTCCAACCTGGATAACGTGGCTGTAATAGGACATCCATATATCAACATACTCATTTGTTTACATTAATAATGACGCTATCTTTTTACTTTTTGACTAATACCCCAATTTTAACATTATTGTATACTTCGCCAAAAAGGCCGTTTTTCTCCAAACGTTTTCTGTCCTTCCCCCTTTGAAAGGAAGATGAATGTAACCCAATATTTATGCAATGCTACACATTTTAACGTTTCCCAATGGCACCTCCATGCGTTAGCCGATAGCTCCGTTGTTTCTCCAAGGACTTTTCTGTTCACCGACTGCTAACAGCTAACGTTAACGAGCTCTCTTCTTGCTCATTTCAACACAACATGAATCCCTTTTCGTGGAGATGGGTGCCATCAAGGTCCTCTGTCTGGATATGTGATGTTGATTATACCACACATTGAATCTGCAGTACACATTGAATATATAAAGCTCTTAATTCCCTCTCTTTCTGAAGCCTTTTCTCTTGCAGCCAGTGATCCAGCATCCCTCTTTATGTGTTTAACATTTAAAAAACAATAACGGGGAGAAAAGACCACGCCGGTAGCTATTGCATACTGGTCTTTATCGGACTTCTATTGAATTAACATTTAACACTTTCCATTTGTGGGATCATTTGACCCAAGGCTTCTCACAGCTTAACGAGGGCTGCTGAGGTTCTTCTATTGAGCGCATACATCACGTTAAGTTCAAATAAAGGCAAGAAGGAAATCTTCTCGCTGTCTTAATGTCACAATGATCGTGAAGGAAATAGCTTCATCGATTACGTTGAACATTCGGAACGTTTCTTTAGACTTTCTAACGGATTTCTTGAGTCTTAAGATAATATTTCTGTGCAGGGAGTTTCTCTAGTACAGGGGTCGGCAACAGGCGGACCGCGGTCCGGATCCGGACCCAGACGCCGACCTATACGGACCCGGACCTATAATCAATACATTAATAGGGGATTTCAATTTTGACGGGGCGATTCTATTTTAACCGCCGCCGACAGGGGGCGAAAGACAGGGAGAGAAACACAGAAGAAGAGATGAGAGAGCGATACAGGGAGAGAAACACAGAAGAAGAGATGAGAGAGCGATACAGGGAGAGAAACACAGAAGAAGAGATGAGAGAGCGGCAGAGAGAAGCGGAGAGGAAGTGAGTGAAGAGAATAATTAGCGATACAGGGAGAGAAGACGGAGAGGAGAGTGAACAGGCGTGTTAGAGGCAGACAGGGAGAGACAAATAATTACACATGGCGCTCTCCAAGAAGAGGAAAGTGAGAACAGAGCTTTTAACCCTGAGTGGACTCATTCATGTTCATCCGGCCCACTGGGAGCACAGAGCCAGTGTGTCTCATTTGTTCAGAGACCGTGGCGCTCATTAAAAGTGCCAAAACGCCACTATGAGACAAAACACAAAGTGTTTGACCAAACATTCCCTCTCAAGTCAGAACTGAGGTCACAAAAAATAAGCAGTCTCAGAGCCCGATATGATCAGTCCACCAGGACCAAAATTAAAACTAAATATCGTTCCAGGGCAGGCTAACCGAGGCTAACCGAGGCTAACCGAGGCTAACCAATGAGCACCTGCATGTGTGTATGAGAATGGCCCTGACACCATTTCAGCCCAGATTCAAACTCCGGGCAGGACAAGCTCCAGCTCAATTCTCGCACTGAATTAAAACAAAGTGAGTAAGGGAGGGAACTGAACTGAACTGAACGTCTGAAACTGTTAGGTCATGATGTGAAACGGTTAACAAAGAAAAAGGGAAACTCAAGCTGCTGCTACACTTTATTTTATTTATCTAAAATTAAGCACTTTTTAAGATGCACATATTTTCAAAAGCTATTATTTATTTTCTCTATTTTATTTTTAAATGCAGCCCGAGAGGAACATTACACATATCCACAGTATTTACTGTATATCTCTATAGTTCAATGTTAATAAATATTGTTGTTTATGAATTGTACTTTCTTTATTTGATTGGCAGTCAGTTGTTGATTACATGCAGACGTTGATAAAGCTCCAGGCTACTTCAATATATATCACACTAATTCATAAAGCAACTTAGACATTTTGATGTTCCGGACCTTTGCATGGGGAGATTTTCTCTAACTGGACCTCTTTGAGTTTTAGTTGAATACCCCTGCTCTAGATGTTGCTTTGAACTACCTCACATTGTATTTTTAGTAAAAGTTGAACACAGTATTAATTTTAAACCTTTCTTGTTTGATTCCAATACTTGCAGTAATTGTTGAAAACACCAATTTGCTTAAGACAAACTGAGGATGACATTTACGTTGGCTTTTTCAAGATTTCAATACATGAAATTAATTTAAAGATAATATAAGAATAAGACAAAACTATTTTCAGTCAAAGTGTATTGTTGTTAAATTCGTGCAGCAGATTCTTCGTAAACACATCGATGCTAATTAGCTGGAGAAAAACTGAGAGTTGACATTTACGTTGGCTTTATTAAGATTTCAATACAGCGCTGTTACTCTGCATTAAAAGACTTTCTAACATAGATTTCTTTAGTTTAAAGATAATAAGCAATGCAGTAAGATCGTTGCTGTTGACACGGTGAGTCCTTTCATTGCAGGAGATGGTTGTAAACACATCAATGCTAATTATTAGACCTTTAGGTGACATTTATTTCTACATAATTGAACTGCTGTTTTTTCTACGATGCAATCACTCAAACCATAAACTCTTTTCAGATTAGATTACGCTTTATTAATCCCAAACTGGAAAATAGTTTTTAAAGACAAATACACAATATTAAAAATACAGATAAACACAATTAACTGACACACAGGAGTGTAAATACTCGATATATAACTTGACAGAATCCCTCCAGCTGTGTGTTGATTTTCTCTTAATGCTCAACGTGAGAACATCTTTTCAACATCCAATATTCACCCCGGGATGAAGTGGCAAATTGCCAGAATTTACAGCAGCAGTTTGAATTGCTCCCCTGCAGAGAGTAAGTGCTCCACATAATCAATGGAAATGGCAACATAAATAAAAAATCTGTGCAACAGGCAACAAAGCAAACAAAGAACAGACTCTTCACCCAATCAATAAATCACACCTAGATGAACATTTTCAGCCATGAGTACTCTGCTTCAAAAGAGGTAGCACTAGTTCCTTTATAGCCCCACATTAGCCACCTTTAGCTTAGCGGTGGTGACGTGAAGTCATGTGACCGTGCTGTAGTTCCTTTATAGCCCAACATTAGCCACCTTTAGCTTAGCGGTGGTGACGTGAAGTCATGTGACCGTGATGTAGTTCCTTTATAGCCCAACATTAGCCTCCTTTAGCTTAGCGGTGGTGACGTGAAGTCATGTGACCGTGCTGTAGTTCCTTTATAGCCCAACATTAGCCTCTTTTAGCTTAGCGGTGGTGACGTGAAGTCATGTGACCGTGCTGTAGTTCCTTTATAGCCCAACATTAGCCACCTTTAGCTTAGCGGTGGTGATGTGAAGTCATGTGACCGTGCTGTAGTTCCTTTATAGCCCAACATTAGCCACCTTTAGCTTAGCGGTGGTGATGTGAAGTCATGTGACCGTGCTGTAGTTCCTTTATAGCCCAACATTAGCCTCCTTTAGCTTAGCGGTGGTGACGTGAAGTCATGTGACCGTGCTGTAGTTCCTTTATAGCCCAACATTAGCCACCTTTAGCTTAGCAGTGGTGACGTGAAGTCATGTGACCGTGCTGTAGTTCCTTTATAGCCCAACATTAGCCACCTTTAGCTTAGCGGTGGTGACGTGAAGTCATGTGACCGTGCTGTAGTTCCTTTATAGCCCAACATTAGACGCCTTTTACTCCTCATAAAGTGAGTTTCTTTCCATATTCCAATTCTTAAAACTGCAAATGCAAAATGACTTATTCAAATATTGGCAACTTTTTAAATGAAAAATCTCTTAAAGGTGGGGTAGGTAATTTTGGAGAAACCGGCTCGAGATAGCTAGAATTTGAAAATACACAACCGGAGAAAATCTGCCACTTCCTCACAGAGCCCCTCCTCCAACACACACGAACGCGCACATGACCAACGAGATAAGTTTGTGCACAGATGGAAGGCTGACAGGCAGGTAGGCCATCCAGTTATTTTAGCCGGGCCGGCTCAGATGATTGGTCGTGCTTTTTACAGTACTACGGCTTCCACAGATGATATGTTTTTATGGATTTGTTGTCAAAGCACTTCAGATATTCATTGCTATCGGGATGTTAAGAGCATTCCATGGAATATAACAACAAGTGTATCTCCAGCCGGTTTCTCAAACTTACCTACCCCACCTTTAAATAAATACTTCAATCCAATCTAAAATGCTTGTTTCTTAAAAAAATGGTTATATCAATTAATCCACTCCTATAACAATATCATAATCAGGATTGGACAATTAAAGACAGATCAACACACTTACCCACAATGCAACTCGACAATACAAACAAACAAGGTTTTGGCTCCTCAGTGCTACTCAAGTGTTCAAAGCCCTAAAGGGGGCCTTCAATTTCCCAATCAGGCATCCAAAGGGTTTATAATAATGGAGGCAAACATTAATTATGGGACAATTGTTGTTTGTGATTGGGTTTGGCTTTTATTTAACACCAAAATCAAAGCTTTATTTAAGCTTCATTGTTTTGATGAAGGACTGCAGCCATCTTGAATCCACTGTGAACTGAGCTCAAAATCAACCAACTTTACGGTCATACTGCTTCGGCATACTTTAACACAGAACAAAGATTACAAGTTTAAACGGCTCTCCAGACTCTGTACTTTATCGTATCCAAAAGGTTTTCTGATAGATTAAACGGTTTTACCAATATAATAGTTTAAGTTTAGGTATATTTTCAGGCCGTTTGAGATGACGGAATGTTCAGTGGAAGGAGGGCTTTAAAATCGTCTGAAAAAATATGTTAAACCTGCTCTAAATCCCATAATTTGTACTCTACATACATTTACATGATGGCAGTAGCTAAATATGTCAGTGTTAAGTCGATGTCTTCATTATACCAAAGGTAACTTTCACATCTGGCCCAATAGTGCTCTTCAGCGACAAAAACTCCAGCTGTCTCGCCCATAGACACCCATGTTTAATTTTGGTCCAAATGTAAGCAGGTGGGAAAGCTTGAAACTTCCGGAAAACTGCCGCCACGGCCACATTTTACCCACTCAACACACACAAATCCCACAAATGGTTCATCAGGGAGCTAGGATGCTCACGGCAAGAAATGTTATCGATACTAGTCACGGTTTTCTGAAGAGGAGGCAAAGAGATAAACCTCAATACATTCTGAATGAGACTGCTGAAACTCATCCATAGAGAGACGATTGATTGATGAGAATTGCTTCATTAAAGTGTCCCCTCTTTAAAGTCACAACAGATGATCATTTCCACCAATCAGCAGTCCACAGACACCTAGACATATTGAATACTGTACACGGAGGGTCATTAGGAACTTACTGTATCTGCAAAAAACTTAAAACTCAAGTTAGCAGTTCCTCATGTTTGGAAAGTCAAGCAGAAAAACTGATATTCATATTCAGCAGAGCGGCACAGTGTGAGTATCGGCACGCTGCGAGTATCGGCACGCTGCGAGTATCGGCACGCTGCGAGTGTTTCTCTTAATCATCTGCTCTCTAACCCCTCTATTTTCATCCCTCGTCCTCATCCCTCGTCCTCAGATTGATCCCACAGTTGATTTGCTGCCAGAGTCTTTGAGAAGAAGTCTCTTTTTTGTGGGGGTCTCACATTTATTAATGCCTTTTACTGTCAACAGCCGAAAGAGACCGAAGGACGAGGAAGAGCGGGAAGATGAAAGTAAAGAGAGATAGCGGCCAAACATTTAGAGATGAAGAGTCAACCCTCTTCCTCTTTTCTTCCTCTCATGCCACCACTTTGGGTTTGGCAACATAAGCCGACTGAATCTCTCAGATTCAATCTTTCAAACCCCTGACCAATCACTTCAATCCAAGTGTGTGTGTGTGTGTGTGTGTGTGTGTGTGTGTGTGTGTGTGTGTGTGTGTGTGTGTGTGTGTGTGTGTGTGTGTGTGTGTGTGTGTGTGTGTGTGTGTGTGTGTGTGTGTGTGTGTGTGTGTGTGTGTGTGTTTCTACAGTAATAAACTCAAGCTGCGACCTTGGAAATGCGCCTCTGCTCTTGGAGAAAAGGACATAGTATTTATGAACTGAAGAGTTCTATATATCGCTGAGCTTCCACCACTCTCTTATTCTTGGAGTAAAGCAGATGCTCCTGCAGAAAGCATTCAGCATTTAAAGCTTCAGCAGCGATGACTCAACACTGCAGTCTCCATAATGGTTAGTGTTTGTAAATCTAAATGCCAGACACACACTTCCCCATCTGATGCCTCTATTGGAACGACAATGTTGTTTTTCAGTGGCTTTCAAATCACATTACAAATCTCATTCATACAATGATTTATTCACACGGTTATAGTTAAGATTGGGCTTGGTTTGCATGTCTATTCAAGATAGATTTGAGAGATTTCAAAAATAAATCTCACAAATAAGACCTCGATAAACATTTCTAATCAGAACTCGTGCACAATCGATGCACTACTATTTTAAATATGATCATTTTTCATATGGTTTTAGGGAATAATACGCTGCTGTTTTGGTCAATTTGACTCCAAATGGGGACAAGGACATCATGCTGTTTTGGAGAAGACTTCAAACTGAAGATTGAGACCATGAATTTGACATTTAACAACATGAAAATATTTACTGAGGTACATTTTCTCATAGACTTCTACAATTTATTTGACTCCTGCTGGATATGAAACATAATGCAGTTATTACTCTGCTTTGCTACGACAGTACAACATGAACATTTTTGCTGAAGTAATGAATCACGTTCGAAGTAGGGTCATTTTCTCATAGACTTCTATACAATCTGATTTTTGACCAGGTCGTTACAAGAAAATGGAGATTGAAGAAACTTCTGCTTCACTTTTCCGACTTGGATGATGCTGTTAAACTACTCGACTCTGATTGGAGGAATCAAACCCTAACCCTAACCCTAACCCAAATGAGTTGCTATGATAGAAACGTTCCCATCACTTTAAAGCCAAATCAAACTGAACCTTCTGAGCCACCGTCGTTTCAGATGATTTCCAGGTGAGAAAATCCCAGTGAAGCCAAACGGGAAGAAAGCGTTTGAAGTAAAAGTGCCTTAAGTTGCATTAACAAACCCTGCCTGCTCATACATAACAATGTCCTCCATATTACATCACCAGCTTAAAAAGGTTTCTCCTCACGCTCACAAACTTGAGCCTCAGAGAATGATCTTTATTTGTGAGCTGCATAAAACTCTCCCAGCGCTCAGACGGGAAAGAAGAAAGCGGAAATAGTTTTTTTACTGGGGAAGTTGGACGGATCTTTTCCCCGTAAGCACTTTGAAACTTTCTTTAAAGAAGTGCTAGACGTTACTTTGAGATAACTTCACCGCTGGAGGCTGAGGAAGAGGGAGGATTGTTTCCTGTCTCATCAGGAAAATACTTACTGATGGGTGAAGTTGTTTTTCTTTCTCATAGACGTCTATACAATCTAACATATTGCATTCAAATGTCCCGACTTGTCAGTACAAAAAATGCTGGTTTTTGGTACTTTTGCGCATTTTCTTAAAGAGTTAAACTAGATATTGAAATAGAGAGTACATATTGAAGAAGGCTTGAAACTAGAGATTAAAAAAACATGTGAAAATTGGGTCATTTTCTCATAGACTTCTATATAATCTGACTTTTTGCATTATGGTAGTTCCAAAGAATACAGGTTTTCTGCACATTCTCAAAAGTAAAAGTAGATATTGAAATAGAGAGTAGATGTTGAAGAAGGCTTGAAACTAGAGATTATGTGAAAGTTGGGGCATTTTCTCATAGACTTCTATTGAATCTAACATATTGCATTAAAATGTCGCAACTTGTCATTATAAAAAATGCTGTTTTTTGTTACTTTGCCCATTTTCTTAAAAGTAGAAATTGAAATAGAAAGTAGATGTTGAGGAAAACTTGAAACTACAAATTAATACCATGAACTCATCAGGAAAATGTTTACCGAGGTAAAAAAACTAAATATGTAAGACGTTGGTTAATTTTCTCATAGACTTCTATAGAATCTGACTTTTTGCATTACGGTTGTTCGAAAATCACTCATCACCGGCTTGAGCTTCAATCTCAGGATCCATGTATCTGTGATCCTCTCCAGAATGGAAGTAGTCATCACATACAGAGCATCAACTAGTTCCTGAACAGTGTCCTTCACATGCTGATATCCAAGAGAGGGAGTTACACAGTCACAAGATGGAGGAATAGAAAGCAGTATTCAATGTTTACTTCAGATTAGCTCCACGTCAGAAATGAGCATGCTTGTCATATGTCTATCTCCATAGAGGCTGAATCATCATGTTAATCACATAGCTATCATATGCCTCAAACAGTCCTGATGCTCTTCTAGGTAATCATACATCCTGTCATGTTCACAGCTACAGTTGGGATACCTTTGTTATCATGTTACTCTCAGATTGGAAGAGGACATTCAGTATTTTCACAACAACGGTCCAAAGAAAACAGGTTTTCTGCACATTCTTAAAAGTAAAAGTAGATATTAAGATAGAGAGTAGAGGTTGAGGAGGACTTGAAGCTGTAAGGTCAGCGCAGTCTTCCTGCCTCGTTGGTGTTTCCGGGATGAAACACTAATTCTCGGTGGCAGGATGCTGCGAGGCCTCAGCTCCGACCCCCTGCGGTGCGGACTGGTTTCACGACCCCCTACGGTGAAGCTGACCTCTCGTTTATCAGCGATACCCTCCCCGCTGGCCCAGAGCGTTTCCAACTCAACTCAAATGTAGAATGTCAGGCGAGTTTAGAGTCTGTTTCCCCCGAGTGCTCCGCTGGACTGTGAAACTAAAACTGATACAACTCTGACTTCACTTTCTGGTTTCCTCTCAGTTGAGTGGTCCCACAGCGGGAACGTTCAAATCTTTCTTAAAGTCACAAAGCTGTATTTTCTTGACACATCTAGAAGATTCAGCCCTTTCTGAATCCCCCGACTATAAGACTTAGTTTTAATATTTTAACCGGAAGCTGTATTCAAACATCAAAAGTAAAAAGATATATCCCACCAAGATCTCTTCAGGGAAATGTTTGCTGACGTAAAAAAAACATGTGAGAAGTTGGGACATTTTCTCATAGACTTCTATAAAACTTCAAAGTACAAGTAGATATTGAAATAGAAAGTAGATGTTAAGGAAGACTTGAAACTACCATGAACTCATCAGGAAAATGTCTACTGAGGTAAAACACAAGACGTTGGTCAATTTTCTCATAGACTTCTATACAATCTGACTTTTTGCATTATGGTCGTTACCAAGAATACAGGTTTTCTGCTTTTTCTCAAATAAGTAAAAGTAGATATTGAAATAGACGGTAGATAATGAGAAAGTCGGGTCATTTTCTCATAGTCTTCTATAAAATCACTTCATCAAATCATCAAAACGTCTAGTCTAGTTGCTTGATAGTCATTTCACAGAATACAGATTTTGTGCATTTCCTCAAATGTAAAAGTATATATTGAAACTAGTGTTTACTAAGTGAAGCCATTGAAGTGTAAACAACACAGTGGTCCATCACTCACAGTCTATTGTCATGCTGTACACTGTGTATGTTATTATTATGCTCGAGCCTCAAAACTACATCATTATAAAGTAATTTGATCAATTACTCATTGTTGGTTTTAACAAATGAAAGGAAAAAGGCAATTAAGGCCAAATCCCAGTGATGTCTTTTCAATTTGCAAAAGCAATAAAAACTGTATTTTATAAAAATGAAAGCAATCATTTCTTGGTATTTTTCTTGTTTAACGACCGCAATCAACAATTATAATTATTCTTGGTTCCCTTGTTGTCCAACCACTTATATGTTAAAGGGTTTTTGTTTGATTTCAGACGTCAAACTGCTTGTCTTTGTGTTTTCTGGAAACTTGGCTGAACATTTGAACTTGCATTTCTTGCTCGAGTCACATTTCCACATGTTCACTGCCCAGCTGATGAGATTTCCCTCTCCCACAGGACTTGTAACGCTGTCATCTGCAGCTTTAAAAAAAATATATAACCACGTTTTCGGGCCAATTTGGCTCTCCGTGGGGTCATGAGAACTATAATAGCGGTAATAAAGCAGCATTGTTAAAAGCCAGCGATGACAGTGTTGTGAGTCCTTTGGGAGGAATGAATCCCAAAGTACACGAGAAACCATTCTGCGTTTAAGAACATCCTCCGATCGTCCCCAGACTGCATAATTACATCGGGAAAATAAAATAATGAAGGCTCCGAGTGTCCCTGGAGATCAGGCCGATGTTTCCTGTCAGCATTTAAAATCTGATTCCTCTCAAACACTGAACAATGGTTCCATTAAAGCATCAGAAAACAGGGCTTTTCACTGGTTTGACTTCAGCCTAAAACATCCTTATTACAGGATGGAAACACCCAAAGATTCTGTTTATTTATCAATGGATATCTTCCTTTGATAATGTATTGATCTCAGAATGATCAATCACATCTGACTTCCATATGCATGTCTCTTTGTCATCATCAAGGGGCCAACATCTGATCAGCTCATTTTCAGACAGGTTTTTATAGAAATGGATCAGGACGAAAAGAGAGAGAATCTTTGTTCCTGAAACTTTCAGAGAGAGAGAGACATGAAGAAGAGGGGACACATGTTGATGAAGAAGAGACATGAAGAAGAGGGGACACATGTTGATGTAGAAGAGACATGAAGAAGAGGGGACACATGTTGATGAAGAAGAGACATGAAGAAGAGGGGACACATGTTGATGTAGAAGAGACATGAAGAAGAGGGGACACATGTTGATGTAGAAGAGACATGAAGAAGAGGGGACACATGTTGATGAAGAAGAGACATGAAGAAGAGGGGGACACATGTTGATGAAGAAGAGACATGAAGAAGAGGGGACACATGTTGATGAAGAAGAGACATGAAGAAGAGGGGACACATGTTGATGTAGAAGAGACATGAAGAAGAGGGGACACATGTTGATGTAGAAGAGACATGAAGAAGAGGGGACACCATGTTGATGTAGAAGAGACATGAAGAAGAGGGGACACATGTTGATGTAGAAGAGACATGAGGAAGAGGGGACACATGTTGATGTAGAAGAGACATGAAGAAGAGGGGACACATGTTGATGTAGAAGAGACATGAAGAAGAGGGGACACATGTTGATGTAGAAGAGACATGAAGAAGAGGGGACACATGTTGATGAAGAAGAGACATGAAGAAGAGGGGACACATGTTGATGTAGAAGAGACATGAAGAAGAGGGGACACATGTTGATGTAGAAGAGACATGAAGAAGAGGGGACACATGTTGATGTAGAAGAGACATGAAGAAGAGGGGACACATGTTGATGAAGAAGAGACATGAAGAAGAGGGGACACATGTTGATGAAGAAGAGACATGAAGAAGAGGGGACACATGTTGATGTAGAAGAGACATGAAGAAGAGGGGACACATGTTGATGTAGAAGAGACATGAAGAAGAGGGGACACATGTTGATGTAGAAGAGACATGAAGAAGAGGGGACACATGTTGATGTAGAAGAGACATGAAGAAGAGGGGACACATGTTGATGTAGAAGAGACATGAAGAAGAGGGGACACATGTTGATGTAGAAGAGACATGAAGAAGAGGGGACACATGTTGATGAAGAAGAGACATGAAGAAGAGGGGACACATGTTGATGTAGAAGAGACATGAAGAAGAGGGGACACATGTTGATGTAGAAGAGACATGAAGAAGAGGGGACACATGTTGATGTAGAAGAGACATGAAGAAGAGGGGACACATGTTGATGAAGAAGAGACATGAAGAAGAGGGGACACATGTTGATGAAGAAGAGACATGAAGAAGAGGGGACACATGTTGATGTAGAAGAGACATGAAGAAGAGGGGACACATGTTGATGTAGAAGAGACATGAAGAAGAGGGGACACATGTTGATGTAGAAGAGACATGAAGAAGAGGGGACACATGTTGATGTAGAAGAGACATGAAGAAGAGGATTTTGCAGAATAGGTGACCTTGAAGAGAGTTTGTCCATATTGGCTTTCCATAGATTCCTAGACATTAGATTTCCCCGATCATTCCTCTTCTCTGAAGCACATATGTCTGTAAACAATGCCGGTGCTAATCGCGCTAGCTTGTCAATGAGGATTGCAATGTTAAGTTAGCATTCGTGCTAATCAGCTGTATGCAATGCTTGGAAATCTAAAGTTATTGTAATGTGTCTTGGGGGAAATGGAGGAAAATAGAAAAAGACCAAACTGGAAGAAAGAGAAAACTAAATCATAGAAGCTGCTGGAGGATTGGACTCGAACAGTTCATTTTCAGATATCTATTATTAGAAACGATGCCAGGGTTTGATATCAGAACAGCAGATTAATTGTGCTGACAGTAAGCGACCCCCCATGTTTCAGAGTCTCTGCTCATTGCGACCCCCCCCCCCCCTCGTTTCCTCCTCTCCTCGCTTCCTCGCCCACACGGTGCTTCTCGGTGTGAATCAGTTGATAATTGGCCCTCGATCCACTTCAACAGCGAGCCAAACGCTGGCCGGCGCTCTGCCCGCCACCTGTGGTGCATTATGGGCCGCACTCATCTCTAATAAGAGCTAATCCTCCGTGATGTGCCTCGACCCGAGCAGCCAATCAGCACGTAGCCTCCCACACAGGCTGTGTTCAACAACAGAGACGCTTTAGACCTGTTTCAGGTGGACCTCTCTCCAAACGCAGCCTTTTGAAAACGTTACAAATAGAAAAGCAATCCAGGTCGGATCAACTCACGTTCAAGAGCGCTAATGCTGGGTACGCCAATACAGGAAAGTTCAGCTGAAGTTCAACAAGAGTAATGGATGTAAAACTGATTCATGCACGCTAACAATAAGAGAAGTTACCTCCAACAGGAATGACTGGTGTTGAGAAAGCCAGATCTCTGTGGTACAAAATGCAGCGTTTCCCAGCTCCACAGGTTCAGATCAGAGAGAGTTGCAGAGAGGTCAAGAAAGCAGCTTTTAAATATGTTAGAAATTGAAAGCAATCCAGGTCGGATCAACTCACGTTCAAGAGCGCTAATGTTGTCAGGAGTGCTGGGTATGCAAATGCAGCAGAGTTCAGCTCAAGTTCAACAAGAGTAATGGATGTAAAACAGATTCATGCACGAGCACACGTTGAGTTAAACATACAAATAGGAGTTTAAGAAGTGTTGCTGAATCAACAGAGGTGAACCTAAGGTGCGTTTAAGAGACTAAAACCAGCAGCTCAATTAGAGCTGAAACTCACAAAGATAAACAGTCTTCTCAGAGGTGTTGCATCAACTCATGCTGCCTCCAACAGGAATGACTGGTTTTGCAGAAAGATGTGAAGTCTAATCGTAGAGTAGTGTTAAACAAAATGCAACGTTTCCCAGCTCCACAGCTTCAGATCAGAGAGAGTTGCAGAGGTGTCAACAGGCTGCGTTCAACAACAGAAGTGTTTCAGGTGGACCTCTCTCAAAATGCAAACTCTCCACACGGGCAGCTTTTAAATATGTTAGAAATAGAAAGCAATCCAGGTCGGATCAACTCTGTGCACGTTCAAGAGCGCTAATGTTGGCAGGAGTGCTGGGTATGCAAATACAGCAAAGTTCAACTGAAGATCCACACGAGTAATGGATGTGAAACAGATTCATGCACGCTAACAATAAGAGAAGTGTTGCTGAATCAACAGAGGTGAACCTAAGGTGCGTTTTGAGAGACTAAAACCAGCAGCTCAGTTAGAGCTGAAACTCACAAAGATAAACTGGGTGTTTCTCAATGTCGAGTACGCTTGCTTGGTAGCACATGTCTGCCGAGCGTCTTGCTTCAGAAGCGAGGCAAGAATACTTCCTAGCATTCGGAAAACGAAGAGTGGAACAGTCCAGGAAGTGTGCAGGTGTGCGTCATATGAGAGGCCCCGCCCCTTACATCTTCCGCCACAGATTTGGGGAAATTGGTCTGTGCGCAAAGCATTGTGGGGATTTTAAGACCGCGGAGTCTACAGGAAGATATCAGTGGTGAACCGTCAGGGCCTCAAGGTATTCAGAGTATTTAATCAAATGTAAATCAAATGAATAAAAGAGAATGGTATCTGTGTTGTTACGTTGATTTGTTCGTCCTTCTCGGTCCATGCACGACGCATTTCAGTGGTTTTGTGTTCAGATGTTGTTCTGGGTCTCTGGGTAGAATCTCCTGCAACAAGGTATTCTATATCCTTGATAGAAGGGCCCGGCCCTCACACTGAATGAGAGCGAACGTTTGGATTGACAGTTTGATCAACCAATCAGATATTGATTTGTAGCCAATGG
>NW_022987790.1:1372159-1382159 GCF_902827165.1 Trematomus bernacchii | reverse complement strand
AAGCTATTATTATTATTATTATCATTAGTTTTAACTTTCATAAACCCTAATAGATGCAGTTAGGTGTCTCTCTGTTGAAAAGATATTCTCCCTCTCTCTCATGTTGGAGAACTTCCTCTGGTTTTCCTCCGTGAGTAGAGGAAGAAAAAGCCCGAAGCGTTACTCGTCATTTTGCTGCGCAGCATCTTAAAGAAGTGCTCGCTGACAGTTGTTTCTAAAAGCAGAAGCAGGGGATGATTGGGTTTTTGTTGAAGTGCTTTCCCTGTATCTCTTTAGCATTTGGGACCACAAACACTGGTTTTCTTCTACCTTCCCCTGAATAATTTGTGTTTTCCGCGGCGCAGCCCGGGGCGAATATGAGTCATCTCTCTCTAAACAGGTTTTAGGAACACAGGAGGAGTGATTGTTACGATTTCCTCCTCTTCTCCCCAGCTGGATTTGCATTTTGCTGCATTTAAAGTGAAAACAATGTGTATAGAAACACAAATCCTGGCGTTCAGTTGATATCCTCCTGATTCCCTCTGTTCGCCTCGTTCTCGTTCTGTCTTAATCTCCGTCGTCCTCACAGTGATTCCCCGCTGAAAGATATTACGTCTCCAAACATCTACAGTAAATAGATTCTGTCAGCCATTATCTCCTGCTGCTGCCGCTTGTGTTTCCTCAAACAATGAAACCGTTACTGAAAACCTGCAGCTATCATCACCTTCTTCTTCACAAAGGACAGCTGTTTTCATCAGTCTTAGAAAATAACTCTGTTTACCTTCAGTTTTCTCAGGATAATCTCCACATATTGACACCAAGCTTCATGATTTCTGAAGTGAAAACCTAATGTTGGGCTATAAAGGAACTACAGCACGGTCACATGACTTCACGTCACCACCGCTAAGCTAAAGGTGGCTAATGTTGGGCTATAAAGGAACTACAGCACGGTCACATGACTTCACGTCACCACCGCTAAGCTAAAGGTGGCTAATGTTGGGCTATAAAGGAACTACAGCACGGTCACATGACTTCACGTCACCACCGCTAAGCTAAAGGCGGCTAGTGTTGGGCTATAAAGGAACTACAGCACGGTCACATGACTTCACGTCACCACCGCTAAGCTAAAGGAGGCTAATGTTGGGCTATAAAGGAACTACAGCACGGTCACATGACTTCACGTCACCACCGCTAAGCTAAAGGCGGCTAGTGTTGGGCTATAAAGGAACTACAGCACGGTCACATGACTTCACGTCACCACCGCTAAGCTAAAGGTGGCTAATGTTGTGCATGATGAAGTTTAGTCGGCTCATTTAGACACTTGTTAGCAACCGTCGTTTTTAAATTCACCAGTGGGGTATTTACTGACGTATTTCATGTCGTAGAACAAAATGTTAAAATCTCTTCAGCTTGTGTTTACCACAGACCTGATTTCAGGCGTCTCAGACAAACATCTTACTGTGTGCGTTGTTCTCTCCTTGAAGTAAATCGATATGAAGATAAATGAGAGGTCAGAGCTTCATGTTTTATTTCACCTCATCACAGAAACTCTAACATCTTGATCATTTATGAATGTGAATGATTTTCAGTGCAGAGGGTGCTTTGGTCACAGAGAGAGAGTAATGAGGGCGGACATGTGGAGCGCACAGGGAAAACATTTTAATCAGTTACATGAGACACACACACACACACACACACACACACACACACAGAAACGTTCCTGGCTGAGATTTCATCATGTTTTGTGTGTGGATCTGCAATCATGATCCAGAGATAGGAAATATGCATCCTGTACTCAACGTGTGTGTGTGTGTGTGTGTGTGTGTGTGTGTGTGTGTGTGTGTGTGTGTGTGTGTGTGTGTGTGTGTCTCTCTATTCTCACTGGGAGTTAATTGAAGTTATCATCTCATCAATTTTAAAGCCTCAGAGAGATTTCACACCGCCATCTGTAATTAAGAATGATGCAGGACAGGTGTGTGTGTGTGTGTGTGTGTGTGTGTGTGTGTGTGTGTGTGTGTGTGTATTATTTGAGTTAATATTGCATTACATTTATTATTATTACTTCTGCTGAAGTTATCTTTTATCTGCATTACTTTTCCTTTGGTAAGAAAACACCTGAGTATTTCTGCATCTCTGAACCATCAGGTATTATTTGATGAACAATTGCAATTAGACGGTTTTGGAGTTGCACTAAATGAATACTCGGGAATCAAAACACAACTTCTCTTTCATTCAATTTAACATTTTATGTTTTCTCCGTATTGCACCATCACCTAATGTTCCTTCCTATAGTTGTCACGCAAGGGAATCATTAAGGGCATTTCCCTTTGCTTAGATGTGTCTTTCACTTACTTATCAATTAAATGCTGATTCTAAACAATACCTACTTCTTTCTCTCTGTCATTGAGATGGATTGAACTTGAAATGGTTCGGGTTTAATTAAGCTTTGTTCAAAAAAGCAACATGTTAAAGGGGACCTATCATGCAAAAGTGCATTTTGCATGATAGGTCCCCTTTAAGTGAAGTATTGTTCTCTTATTAGATTTCAACGTGCCGTACATCACATTAGTTTCTTATGAAAGCGTTTCATCGGAGACATAAACATCATCAGTGCTGCGCTGTGATTGGCTGTTTACTCAAGTACATTTTTACTAGCCTGCATCCAATCCTGATAATGTATGGACAACAATACCAGTGTGTGTGTCTGTGTGTGTGTGTGTGTGTGTGTGTGTGTGTGTGTGTGTGTGTGTGTGTGTGTGTGTGTGTGTGTGTGTGTGTGTGTGTGTGAGGCTTTTAAAACCATAAAGTACAAAGCAGAGATGGATATCATAAAACACAGACGCAGTGAAAGCGTCAGTCAGGTGATCAAACATGGCGTCTTGCAGAATGAAGGTGTATTAACAGCATGAGGATCGATCGGACATTGTGATTGGTTACAGTCTGCGGACAGCTTTACAACAGACTCAGAACACACACGCATGTGTTATCGACGTGTGTGTTATCGACGTGTGTGTGTGTGACACTCTCTGCATTCTCCTGACTTTATGACTGAGTTAAAGTCTGAAGTCACTGAGTGGAGTTGATTTTTAACAGAAGGAATCAACAGGACTTGGCATGAAAAGCAGAGAATTAATAAATCAGTATTTACTTACTTTAGAGGTGAATACTTGATTCTGATTGGCTGCAGGGAGTTCATTAAAGAGGACATATGCTGCTGATGTTCAGGTGTATATCAGTATGTAGTGTCTCTACTTTAAAGAGTCCTCTCCTGCTGATGTTCAGGTGTATATCAGTATGTAGTGTCTCTACTTTAAAGAGTCCTCTCCTGCTGATGTTCAGGTGTATATCAGTATGTAGAGTCTCTACTTTAAAGAGTCCTCTCCTGCTGATGTTCAGGTGTATATCAGTATGTAGTGTCTCTACTTTAAAGAGTCCTCTCCTGCTGATGTTCAGGTGTATATCAGTATGTAGTGTCTCTACTTTAAAGAGTCCTCTCCTGCTGATGTTCAGGTGTATATCAGTATGTAGTGTCTCTACTTTAAAGAGTCCTCTCCTGCTGATGTTCAGGTGTATATCAGTATGTAGTGTCTCTACTTTAAAGAGTCCTCTCCTGCTGATGTTCAGGTGTATATCAGTATGTAGTGTCTCTACTTTAAAGAGTCCTCTCCTGCTGATGTGCAGGTGTATATCAGTATGTAGTGTCTCTACTTTAAAGAGTCCTCTCCTGCTTATGTTCAGGTGTATATCAGTATGTAGTGTCTCTACTTTAAAGAGTCCTCTCCTGCTGATGTTCAGGTGTATATCAGTATGTAGTGTCTCTACTTTAAAGAGTCCTCTCCTGCTGATGTGCAGGTGTATATCAGTATGTAGTGTCTCTACTTTAAAGAGTCCTCTCCTGCTGATGTTCAGGTGTATATCAGTATGTAGTGTCTCTACTTTAAAGAGTCCTCTCCTGCTGATGTTCAGGTGTATATCAGTATGTAGTGTCTCTACTTTAAAGAGTCCTCTCCTGCTGATGTTCAGGTGTATATCAGTATGTAGTGTCTCTACTTTAAAGAGTCCTCTCCTGCTGATGTTCAGGTGTATATCAGTATGTAGTGTCTCTACTTTAAAGAGTCCTCTCCTGCTGATGTTCAGGTGTATATCAGTATGTAGTGTCTCTACTTTAAAGAGTCCTCTCCTGCTGATGTTCAGGTGTATATCAGTATGTAGTGTCTCTACTTTAAAGAGTCCTCTCCTGCTGATGTTCAGGTGTATATCAGTATGTAGTGTCTCTACTTTAAAGAGTCCTCTCCTGCTGATGTTCAGGTGTATATCAGTATGTAGTGTCTCTACTTTAAAGATAACTTAGTATTCTCTAGTTATACAATCTTAACATTATAATACAGTGTACTATCATTTTTCTGAATGTTTCCACGGTAACATGATGCTGCCATCATGCCTTTCTCCTGCTCACCACACACACACACACACACACACACACACACACACACACACACACACACACAGACACAGACACACACACACACACACACACACACACAAATCCATTTTCAGCCTGGTGAAAATGTCCAAGCTGCCATCAGGTGCTTCAGTTTGTGTTCACGCCTCTATGCCCTTCTAGTCCCACTAGTGTGTGTGTGTGTGTGTGTGTGTGTGTGTGTGTGTGTGTGTGTGTGTGTGTGTGTGTGTGTGTGTGTGTGTGTGTGTGTGTGTGTTGTGTGTGTGTCTGTGTGTGTGTGTGTCTGTGTGTGTGTGTGTGTGTGTGTGTGTGTGTCTCTGTGTGTGTCTGTGTGTGTATGTGTGTGTGTGTGTGTGTGTGTGTGTGTGTGTGTGTGGTCTAATTTCTGAGTCACCAGCAGAAACCCCTCTGCCCTTGACGTTATGAACACCAGCGCTCTGCTTTTTTTTTCATTTTACTACACTAAACTACCCCCAGTTGTGCAGTGAGTAATGACGAATCGCTCCGTGTGTGTGTGTGTGTGTGTGTGTGTGTGTGTGTGTGTGTGTGTGTGTGTGTGTGTGTGTGTGTGTGTGTGTGTGTGTGTGTGTGTGTGTGTGTGTGTGTGTGTGTGTGTTTCTGGCGGCTACATTGGGATTTCACCTTTTTTGTCGCTTCACTGAACCCTGAAAGCGAGTGTGTGTTGGGCTGTGCTCCTGAAATGGGGACAAATTGAGAGAGACTGAAAACAGAAACAGGAAGCATCTGTAGTCTTTCTTTCTTTCTTTCTTTCTTTCTTTCTTTAGAGGAAAATGGAAGCCGTGGAAAAAATGTTTCTCAGCAGGAGAAATACTCAGAGGAGTCACGACTCAGGAGGGGTTTGTGGAGGCGGAGGAAAAAGAGTTTAATTTGATCGGATGATAAGTTCTACATGCAGAGGAAACCCTGAAATGTTTTATCTGCTCCTTGACAACGTGATTTAAAACGTACAAAACTCTGGCTATCGTTGGTTTATTAAATGCACGAGCAACACTTTTCCAAACTGTGAAACTCCAGCTGCGGATTATAACTTTTTCTGATAAAATACTGTTCAAAATGTGATTTTGTATGAAAATTGTGAATTCTAATTTGACAGCTGATACATGTGTAGAAAATACAATATTTATAATAAACTGAATATTTAGTGTTTTTCTTCTGGCAAAACAAGACATTTAAAGACATCACTGGACTTCTATAGACATCTTTCACTATTTGTTGTCATTATAACACCAATAACGTAGAAATCAATCTGCTGTAAGAGACAACTGTGGAAGCTATGCTAGCAGTTTCCCTCTGCTTCCATTCATTGTGCTAAGCTAAGCTACATCATTGGTCAAATGAATTGACTACACTTTAAGACAGGGGTGTCAAACTCAATTTCATCACGGGCCACATCAGCATTATGGTTGCACTCAAAGGGCCGGTTGTAACTTTAAGACTATATCATTAATTATTATAACTTCATAATTAACTACGTCTGAAAGCAGAAGTCTAGAGCAAATAATTGCAAGTCTCTTCAGTGAGAATGTCACAATATGATTTTAAAAGAAAAGCCACATTCTGGAAAAACATTGATTGTGACATTTTGAAAAAGAGAAGTGACATTTTGAAAAAAAAATCTATTTATGAGAAAAAGGCTAATTCTAAGAAAAAAGGCATATTTGGACAAAATAAGTCAAATTCTGAGAAAAAGTCAAATTTGAGATGCATTGTGGGACATGTCGTTTATGGGCAACGTGCTTCTGTAAAGCGTCATGTAACCGTATAATAAACATATTCTATTCTTTGCAAGCTCTTGTGGGGCCACATAAAATGAAGTCGCGGGCCGGATTTGGCCCCCGGGCCTTGAGTTTGACACCCCTGCTTTAAGAGATTAAAGTATCTTCTCTGACAGTCTCCATATTTTACCACATGCAGTATCTTTATTGGAGGCTTCATCTTTTTTTCACACAGCCAATTAACACGATGCAGCCATCGGGATAATTGGGAACTCAAGATGTGCTTTTGAACTCCTCACCTCATCTGCATAATGGGAAATGGAAACGCCTGTAACTCAGAGAACAGACAGATAGGAGACGCACCGAGACCCGCAGCAGATAATGAACCATATATATATATATATATATATATGATGCAGCAGGATGAAAGGAAAGGGCAGAAAGGAAGGAGATGAAAGACGACGCTCTGCAGGGTTTCATTTGAAATATACAGACGTACAGATGTAATGTCTCTCAGGTCTTTGCAGGATGAAGCTCAGACAGATGTTTAAATTAAAAAATAAATCCTTCTTCATCACAGAATATCAGATGTTTCTCCAAAGAGGTAACAAACACTGAATCCTGCTTTTGGTTAATGCAGATTTCAATTGGAGTTTTCTCTATTTCAGATGTTTTCTCCAACGTGTATGAGATGACCTCTGTTTTTAAATGTAGTTAAAAAATACTTATTTTATTCAGATTCCTTAAGACGCTGTTCTGAAGCTTTGTGGGTTTGTTTTTCAAGCCTTGTGTTCTCCTAATCTCAAGAAAGAAATAGAAAAATAATTGTTGCATGAGGAAACTGTTAATTGATTAATTGATTGAATACATGATATCTTCAATCTTTAAACGTTGTTTTTTGTAACTTAGAAGCTCAAAGACTAGTCATACAGTTATTTCTGAACATGAGTCAATCTGTCATATCACATCTTTGTCGTTGAATATCTGAATTATTTCACACAATGATGGATTGAAGTAACGATAAGAAGAACTGGTATCGTTATCAATTAAATCCAAACGATCCCAACTCGTTAGCTCCTCCCCTCATCGAGAGATCACGCACTCTTTAAGAGGGAGAGGTTGAATTGGAGGATATAGGAAAGGATGGAGAGGTATAACGAGGAAGAGGAGGCAAGGTTGAGAGGACAAAGGAAGTGAGGGAAGGAGAAGAAAGAGGTGAGGAGGACTCAAGGGCTTTCAGAGGGACAGGAGTCAGAATGAAGGAGAGGAGGAAGAGGAGAGGAGGAAGAGTTGAGGACAGGTATGAAGGGTTTGTTGAGGGTTGAGATGAAGGTGAAGAGGAAGGTTTAAGAGCTTTAGAGAGGAGGAGAGAGGAGGTATGACTGAAGGAGTGAAGGAGAGGATGAAGGAGGATTGGAGAGGTTTTATTTGGCAGCGTGTTGACAGAGTCGTAAAAAGACGTGTAGAGTTTCACTTTCCACACGCGTGAAGAAGCTTCAGAGAACTGGAAGCAAACACACAATATGTTTAATATTGTGAGCGACATCTTAAAGCGTAGGGTTTCTTCCCTCTAAGGTCGACTGCTTTGCACGCAGCTCCACTGAAGACAGAAGGTTTTTCTGCTCATACGAGCCGTCATAGCGATCGATAGAGAAGAGGTTTCTTTTAGGAGAAGGTCACCTGAGATACAAGCTGTGCTTCAGCTTCAGAGACGCTGACAGTCACACGGCTGCTGGGGGGGGAAAGGACTGGAAGCGCCTCCATGTCACTCTGAAGAGAGACGCTGAACGGAGACGGCTTGTTGTGCTTTGTGAACAAACCTGGAGACGGGGAGTAAAAGATCTGATGAGCTGTCAGAACAATCTGCACACGTCTGACAGGAGGACATGTTTGTTACAAAACTGCAGCACGAGCAGGAAGCTTCTTCTGCATCAGCAACGCAGACTGAAGCACTCTGAGATGTTAAAGTATATCCTTTACTCAAGTAGAAGTACACACATCCTTTACTCAAGAAGAAGTACACACATCCTTTACTCAAGTAGAAGTACACTTCCTTTACTCAAGTAGAAGTACAGATACTCGTGTTTAAAGATACTCTGGTGAAAGTAGAAGTACTGACTAAACGTCTTTACTCAAGTCAAAGTAAAGAGGGCTTTGAAATGTACTTCAGTAAAAAGTACCCATAACTAGCAGCTGTTTTAAAGAGTACCTGACCTCCCTTTATATTAATAGAACAATAATGTCATTGTTAGCTAATGAATGTTTCCATGCTGAACAACGGCAACATGACAACGTTTTCATTGGTCTCTCTTCTTTAGAGAAGACCAGGAAATGATGGATACACGGATCGTGTTCAAATCAATAGGCACGCAATGACTCTAAATAATAATGATCACGCCACCAAACACACATTCAAACTAAAGGAACCAGCCTGTTTGGGAAATGTGAGAAGTAGAAAGTACAGGTATTTGTGTTCAACATGTAAGAAGTAGAAAGTACAGGTATTTGGGTTCAACATGTAAGAAGTAGAAAGTACAGGTATTTGGGTTCAACATGTAAGAAGTAGAAAGTACAGGTATTTGTGTTCAACATGTGAGAAGTAGAAAGTACAGGTATTTGGGTTCAACATGTAAGAAGTAGAAAGTACAGGTATTTGAGTTCAACATGTAAGAAGTAGAAAGTACAGGTATTTGTGTTCAACATGTGAGAAGTAGAAAGTACAGGTATTTGGGTTCAACATGTAAGAAGTAGAAAGTACAGGTATTTGTGTTCAACATGTAAGAAGTAGAAAGTACAGGTATTTGTGTTCAACATGTAAGAAGTAGAAAGTACAGGTATTAGTGTTCAACATGTAAGAAGTAGAAAGTACAGGTATTTGTGTTCAACATGTAAGAAGTAGAAAGTACAGGTATTTGTGTTCAACATGTAAGAAGTAGAAAGTACAGGTATTTGTGTTCAACATGTAAGAAGTAGAAAGTACAGGTATTTGTGTTCAACATGTAAGAAGTAGAAAGTACAGGTATTTGTGTTCAACATGTGAGAAGTAGAAAGTACAGGTATTTGGGTTCAACATGTAAGAAGTAGAAAGTACAGGTATTTGTGTTCAACATGTAAGAAGTAGAAAGTACAGGTATTTGTGTTCAACATGTAAGAAGTAGAAAGTACAGGTATTTGTGTTCAACATGTGAGAAGTAGAAAGTACAGGTATTTGGGTTCAACATGTAAGAAGTAGAAAGTACAGGTATTTGTGTTCAACATGTAAGAAGTAGAAAGTACAGGTATTTGTGTTCAACATGTGAGAAGTAGAAAGTACAGGTATTTGGGTTCAACATGTAAGAAGTAGAAAGTACAGGTATTTGAGTTCAACATGTAAGAAGTAGAAAGTACAGGTATTTGGGTTCAACATGTAAGAAGTAGAAAGTACAGGTATTTGTGTTCAACATGTGAGAAGTAGAAAGTACAGGTATTTGGGTTCAACATGTAAGAAGTAGAAAGTACAGGTATTTGAGTTCAACATGTAAGAAGTAGAAAGTACAGGTATTTGGGTTCAACATGTAAGAAGTAGAAAGTACAGGTATTTGTGTTCAACATGTGAGAAGTAGAAAGTACAGGTATTTGGGTTCAACATGTAAGAAGTAGAAAGTACAGGTATTTGGGTTCAACATGTAAGAAGTAGAAAGTACAGGTATTTGTGTTCAACATGTGAGAAGTAGAAAGTACAGGTATTTGGGTTCAACATGTAAGAAGTCAAAGTAAAAAGTCCTCAGAAAAATAAGTAGTGGAGTAAAGTACTGATACCAGAAACATGTACTGAAGTACAGTA
>NW_022987790.1:1354659-1367159 GCF_902827165.1 Trematomus bernacchii | reverse complement strand
TTTAATATGAGCATCAGCCGGATTCAAATGATCACTCAGCGTTGCTCCAGAGGCTCAAACCACCAATCATCAGGGGTTCAATTGGCCCGTTTCTTAAACCATGCTAACTGTATGTGAGTGCATAAAGCTGAGTTATGATCACTCATAATCTCACAGAACTTGCTTATAATCAAATCCTTTCCCTTAAGATTTACAGCAAATGTTTGGCCGTAATCGCTGTTGGGAAAATACTGAATGTTCCTTCTGTATCAGAGCAGCACGTGATAACAGAGGCCCTACGTAGCTGTGTACGTAGCTGTGTACGTAGCTGTGTACGTAGCCGGATGTAACTCCCTCTCTATCAGCATGTGAAGGACACTGTTCTGGGAACTATGTGTCCCACGCAGCCCCTGCATGTGATGACTACTTCCATTCTTGCAAGGATAATAAATACATGGATCCTGAGATTGAAGACCAAGCCGGTGACCAGTGATATTTGTCTAACAATCAGAATGAACGGAGATTTCCACACACACACATTAAAGGGGACCTATCATACAAAATGCACATTAAACTATTCTAGTACGCCCGACCAATACAAAACACGTACAAATGTTTTGTGTTTATCAAATCCCAATTGAACCCCTGCCACTCATCTGTTAGTGTTTGTGACCCCGGCTTATTCTGTCTATGTAACCAGTAATAGACGCTTCTTTCACAAACCTTAAAGAGGCCCTGTTCTGCTTTTTGGAGGTTTTCCCAAAGTTTGAAACTATCCTTAGTATTTTCTGGAATCCTGACTTCCTTCTCTCACTGGTTCCCACTTCCTGTTGCATCACTGGGAGAGAAACCAGTGTGTTTGGTTTAAGATGCAGCTGCAGATGCTCAGAGGCGTTTAATATTCTGCTGCATCATCCTGCAGGAAGCTCGTCCAGCCGTCCAATCACACGCTGCGCTCACATCTGCTGTGTTTCTGCTGAGTAAACAGAGAGAGTGATGTAATGGAGGCTGAGCAGGAATACTCAAGGAGGCTCTGAGGGGTGGTTAGGAGAGATGGCAAATCCGGATCCTTTTACGGACTCAGGGTCTTCTGAGTCAGTCATTGAAGAGATCCGGATCATACGAGTCCTTTGAGTCATATGAGTCAGCATCACCAAGAGCGTAGAAATCCTATTGGTGAAGCCGAACACTTGTTGCATTTCACGAGCATTTTAAACTAACGTTACATTAACCTCCGCTACACAGTGTCTGTTGCTTTCATAAAAAATGTTGATCACAAAGAAAAAGGGTTATTTTGTGATTTAGCGAATCTGAGTCTGCTGTTGACTCGTGCATGACGAGTCTGGATCTCTGGATCTGCTACGGCTCTGAGTCTGCAGGAAGTTTCACTGATACGCGTCCCCTCCCCTGAGCCAAACGATAACTTCTGGCAGCTATCCAATTGCTAAAGGCTAGGCAGATGGACTGGGGTACGCTGTAATGTGATTTTACATGTTATAAGGAGAGTAGCGAGTGACGCAATTTATAGTTTTAATTTGTACGTCACACCAAGTGTGGGACTCAAAGACTCGGGTTAATGGAGAGGGGAGACTCGTCACGACCAGCTCATTTCTAGGATCCGGGTTAATGATCCGGATGAATCAGGACTCACCCATCTCTAATGGTTAGCTGCTGCTAAGATGCTAACGGCTAACTAGCATCAGGTTAGCAGCTACGCTAACGGCTAACTAGCAGCAGGTTAGCTGTGCGGTGGGTTTGGTGATTATCTCCTGCTCTGATTGCATATTTATAGTTATATATTGTTGTCCAATGTGAACCTTTTGACATTACTTCTAATCGCTATGTTTATTTCAATTTTTTTATGTATGTTTTTAATTGAGTTTATATATTTGTTATCTTTTATTGGAAATTTAAATTTTTTTTTTTTTATAGAAATATATTTATTCAATTTTATTGTTCATTTTTGTTTATTTTTATATTTTTATTCTAATTTATTTTATCTTTAATTGTACATTTGACTTAATTTTGTTATTGTTATCTTTTTAATATATTTACATTTTTTGGGACATTCTACCTTTTCTTTTGTTGGACATTTCTTTGTTCTCTTCGATATAAATAATCTGATTCTCACGCGCTTTGTTTTAATATCAAACTAATAAATCGTTTCTCTCTCTTTCTCTTTTTGGTGCCGTCTGCTCCTCCTCTTCATCTCCTCCTCCTCCTCTTCTTCATGTGGCTTCGATTCTAAAGGTAAGAAAAACACAACCCACAATTAAGACCATCGTAATGCAAAATAAACACAGTATAAAATGACATTAAAATACATGAATACACGTATCAGTGCAGTGTAAGACACAAGTAGCTTTTGATTAAAGTGGACCTATCATTCTATATTTAAATGATATATTGTAGGGCCATACCTATATAAGGTATATTTATACGTTTCTGTTTTCAAAATACCAAACAGATCATGCATTTTAGCCATGCCTCATTTCGCTCTATGTGCTGTTTGCTGTCTACGGGTCTGATTCTGCTGACCACGCCCCCCTGCAGGAGAGGGGAGACGTGCTCTGATCAGCTGCTGGGCTGTCAGAAGAGGGGGAGAAAAAGAGATCTCCGTCCTCCGTGTTTTATTATATAGAGTCGTTATTCATTTGTTTTAAAGCTCAATAAATAAGAAGACCTTTGACCGGCACTTTTCTCATTTTGTCCGGAAGATTTAAACTTTAACGGACATCTTGACCGGCGAAACAAACTGAAACTGAAACTCTGCTGCACGGTCCCCTCGTTCCTTGGAAGAGGCGGAGAGGTGGGTGTTTGTCATCTGCTGGTGGACTAACCGGAGAGAATTACAGTGCTTGCCTCGACGGGGAGGGATTGCATTGAATTAAAGCAGCGGGAGCAAACGCTTGCCTCGGGGAGGGAGAAAGAAAACCACAGCGGAGAATAAACAGAAGGGTAACCATGGTAACTATGCGCGGGAAGTCTTCTTCGCTGCTTTTGTGGCAGACTACAGCGCCACTTACAGGCCTGGCATATGTACTACAGCGTCTCCAGGGCTTTCGAGCGGCAATGGCCGGCCGTGGCCCAACCCCACATTCCCCTGATAGGTGGAGAGTTGGCCCAATAGCCGTAGCGCCACCGTCCTGACGTCAGGACAGTGTTCAAATCTGGATCAGTTTTGATCAGATCCGTTGCAGCCCCTTTTTTAGAGATTTGGGTATGGAGGAAAATAGAGAGGGTTGTGTTTTCTGACACTTGGTGAGTTCCCTGGAACACCGGGGACACATATTCATGTAGAAAAGACGTACACAAGTGCATTTTGCATGATAGGTCCCCTTTAAGTATAAGGCTGCGGAAAGCATATTTAGAGTTAATTTAAGCAGCAGCGTTTCCTCGCTGATCTGATCCAGATTTTTGGCTCTCGTGGTGATGAACGAGGCCGATAGTTGGTCCGGATCCACGACACAAATCTGGCCCGAGTGCTTTGGACTGATATCTGCAGAGCGAGAGAGAGCCAGAGCAGATCATTGGGACTCCTCTGGGAGTGAAACTCCACCAATCAGCATATGGCGCTCTGGCAGATTCACTAATTACTATGTGAGGAGGAACTGAGACTGTAACTCAGAACGGTCATTCTTCTGCCACTATGTGTCTCTGCAGGGATAGAGAAGTAACAACTGGTGTTTGGAGTGTGGCATCATGGGAGTTGTAGTTTTCATTTTCTGGATTCCTGCAGGGTTCTAGTGCAGAAATGTGTAAACGTATCAGTAAATGTGCTTAAATGTGCAAATAGTCAAAAAAATGTGGTGAAAAGTGCAATATATTCATAAGAAATTGCAAAATAGTAAAAATAAAAGCTAAACAAATAAGACAAATGTGCTAAATACACAGAGGAATGTGAATGGAAGTAGGCTGAAGTTTAGTCAGTACTTCTACTTTCAGAGTATTTTTAAACACGAGTATCTGTACTTCTACCTGAGTAAAGGAAGTGTGTACTTTTACCATCTCTGCTGTCTGGAGATCCATTGGTTCTGCAGCAGGAAGTGAACCTGGTTCTCCGGTTTTCCCTCCTCTCCTCCGGGTTCATTTCTCTTTGTTCTGCTCAGGAAGCGTGACAGCCTGCATCCATCTCCCTTTACCCACAATCCCCCTGTGATCTGCGGTCGTTTCATGCTCTGGGATGGGATTACATGAAGTGAAGGAGAAAACAACTCACTGTTCACATGCTCCCTAAATCTCTGTCTGTGGGCTGGAGTTTAAAGGTCCCCTATTATCCTCTTCTTCATCAGTATATAACAGGTCTCAGATATATCCAGAGCCTGTCTCTGATTGGCTGAAACACCAAACAGATCATTGCAGCATTACCCATAATCCCCTCTGTTTCAGCCCTGTTTCCATCTGTCTGTTACTTCAGATGAAAATAAGGAGCCCCTCCCCACGCCCCTCTGAGAGAGATTTGGTTACAAAGAACTCAATGGTGCTCTAGGAGGAGGTTCAGGTGATAAGGTGGGGGGGGGGGGGGGTTACCTTGGTTGCTGATTGGCTAATGGTTACACAAGACAAAACATCGTTATGACATCAAGTGGCCAAAATCTGATCAGCTCATTTTCAGACAGGTTTTTATAGAAATGGATCAAAAAGAGAGAGAATCTTTGTTCCTGAAACTTTCAGAGTCTCTTTACACAGAGGGGACACATGTTGATGAAGAAGAGACATGAAGAAGAGGAGACACATGTTGATGAAGAAGAGACATGAAGAAGAGGGGACACATGTTGATGTAGAAGAGACATGAAGAAGAGGGGACACATGTTGATGAAGAAGAGACATGAAGAAGAGGGGACACATGTTGATGAAGAAGAGACATGAAGAAGAGGGGACACATGTTGATGTAGAAGAGACATGAAGAAGAGGGGACACATGTTGATGTAGAAGAGACAAGAAGAAGAGGGGACACATGTTGATGAAGGAGAGACATGAAGAAGAGGGGACACATGTTGATGTAGAAGAGACATGAAGAAGAGGGGACACATGTTGATGTAGAAGAGACATGAAGAAGAGGGGACACATGTTGATGTAGAAGAGACAAGAAGAAGAGGGGACACATGTTGATGAATGAGAGACATGAAGAAGAGGGGACACATGTTGATGTAGAAGAGACATGAAGAAGAGGGGACACATGTTGATGAAGAGAGACATGAAGAAGAGGGGACACATGTTGATGTAGAAGAGACATGAAGAAGAGGGGACACATGTTGATGTAGAAGAGACATGAAGAAGAGGGGACACATGTTGATGTTAGAAAGAGACATGAAGAAGAGGGGGACCACATGTTGATGTAGAAGAGACATGAAGAAGAGGGGACACATGTTGATGTAGAAGAGACATGAAGAAGAGGGTGACACATGTTGATGTAGAAGAGACATGAAGAAGAGGGGACACATGTTGATGAAGAAGAGACATGAAGATGAGGGGACACATGTTGATGTAGAAGAGACATGAAGAAGAGGGGACACATGTTGATGTAGAAGAGACATGAAGAAGAGGGGACACATGTTGATGTAGAAGAGACATGAAGAAGAGGGGACACATGTTGATGTAGAAGAGACATGAAGAAGAGGGGACACATGTTGATGTAGAAGAGACATGAAGAAGAGGGGACACATGTTGATGTAGAAGAGACATGAAGAAGAGGGGACACATGTTGATGTAGAAGACTGAGAAGGGACCATGTTGATGTAGAAGAGACATGAAGAAGAGGGACACATGTTGTTTGTAGAAGAGACATGAAGAAGAGGGGACACATGTTGATGAAGAAGAGACATGAAGAAGAGGGGACACATGTTGATGTAGAAGAGACATGAAGAAGAGGGGACACATGTTGATGTAGAAGAGACATGAAGAAGAGGGGACACATGTTGATGTAGAAGAGACATGAAGAAGAGGGGACACATGTTGATGTAGAAGAGACATGAAGAAGAGGGGACACATACTAGGGGACCTTTAAAACAGATGACTGCAGTTCTTCTCCTGAAGGAGAACACGACTCACTGCACCTGCTCCCTAAGTCTCTGTTTGTGAGCTGTAGTTTGAAATTTGACAATGTTTTTTATTTTCCTCTTCAGTTCTTCTCCATCATCAAAACCGTATTGATTTTTTAAAAAGGCACTTTCTTTTTCTCATATTTCCCCCAGTGTTTGAGTGGCAGCTTTATTTTATTAAAAGTCTTTAAACTGAGATCCAGAGACCGGCTGAAAGACTGTCGTCAGATTTCACCGTTTCTCTGGAATCACAAAACGAGGGTTTTACATCAAAACATGACTTTTAATTTCCTCTCATCACTTTTAACATCTCGTGTCTGACATCGAGGGGCCTTTGTTCCAGATGCTATGTCTTAAAAATGTGTGTTTCAGTTCATAGATAAGAGTTTTCAACAGATTTGAGTCGATGCTCTGGTTCTGCTGAACACGACTCAGATCTGCTCATGCAATGAAACCCCAAATATCACGAGTCATCCACACGGACATGTTATTCATATTTAATCACTTTAAAGTTCAGTGTCCATGTTTAAGACCAGAGCAGAGCGCTCCACGACTCGCCTGTAATTCATTTATTTATTCAAGATTTGGGAAATATATTTTTAAAGAAGTTGATTTGAGTTGATAGAAAGGCCACCAACAAAGTATGTCAAAAACTTTATGAACATCTGTTATTACTGATAGCTTCATGTATTAAGAGATGGAACGTAACGTTAGACTTTTAGGGAACAACGAGGAGAGTCATTTCCACAAGTTACATGCTTTTTATTTATCTATAGAACAATTTAAAGATTAGATGCAACTTTATTGTCATTGCAAGTAAAGGTAAATATATCAAGTATAATATAAATACATCTGACAGTATTTACACCATGAAGTACACGATAGACCAGGTTTAAATAACACAGAATACAGACACTATAGTCTCCTTCCAGCTTAGTGGACCTGGACATGTTGAGACCCCAAAAGTGTTATGATAGAAATGTATAGTAGGGTCTCCAGCTCATAGAAACTGCCGGATGCTAACCTGCATATGTTGGGACATTTGAACAATACGCATATTAATTAGCATAAGCAGACGATAGTAAACAAATGGCTAGGCTGGATTTTGGGGGTTATTGAAGATGCTGAATCCATTTCTAACCTTTCCAGGATCACACATAGTTGCTTTAACCAGAACGTGGCTATATGTGTACTCTCTGTGGATGGATTTTGATGCATTTTGGGTCGATTTTAAAGTCTTAGGGGACTCAAAACTGAAATTGCCAATCCTACATATGTCAGAAATGTATTCAGCATCCTGAAAACCACTCCAAAACTGTCCATATCGGCCAAGACATGTTGTTGCTGTGGTCTGAGGATGCTGAATACATTTCTGACATCTTTAGGATAAAAAAAAAAATGGCAGTTTTAAGCCTCACAAAACTTTAAAATTGACCCAAAATGCATCAAAATCAGTCCACAGGGAGCAGAAATATAGCAATGTTCTTGTTAAAACTGCCATTATTGATCCTGAAATGTCAGAAATAGATTCAGCATCTTCAATAACCCCCCAAAAAACACTCAGAAACTGTCCAAATCTGCCAATCTACACTTTACAGTCACAAGATGGAGGAATACCGGTTCTGTCTTTTTCCTCAAAATCTCCAAAATGTTGACTTTTTCCTCAAAATCTCAAATATTCTGGCTTTTTCTGAATACTTAAAAATGTTAATAATCACTGGTCTCCGGCTTGAGCTTCAATCTCAGGATCCATGTATTTGTGATCCTCTCCAGAATGGAAGTAGTCATCACATACAGAGCATTTGGTACAACTAGTTCCTGAACAGTGTCCTTCACATGCTGATATGCAAGAGGGAGTTTTTTCCAAAAAATCTCAAAATTCAGACTTTTTCTAAAAATCTCAATTTTTCTCAAAATGACTTTTTTTCAAAATCTCAAAATGACTTTCTCAAAATTATTACTTTTTTCTCAAAATTATTACTTTTTTCTAAAAATTATTACTTTTTTCTAAAAATTATTACTTTTTTCTAAAAATTATTACTTTTTTCTCAAAATTATTACTTTTTTCTAAAAATTATCACTTTTTTCTCAAAATTATTACTTTTTTCTCAAAATTATTACTTTTTCTGAATACTTAAAAATGTTAATAATCATAAGCTTGAGCTTCAATCTCAAATTCTGACTTTTTCACAAAATGTTGGCTTTTTTCTGAAAATCTATTCTTTTTTTCAAAATCTAAAAATTCGGACTTTTTCTCAATTATTACTTTTTTCTCAAGTCTAAATTTCAAAAAATTCTGACTTTCTCAAAAGTCTCAAAATTCGGACTTTTTCTGAATACTTAAAAATGTTAATAATCCCTGGTCCCCGGCTTGAGCTTCAATCTCAGGATCCATGTATTTGTGATCCTCTCCAGAATGGAAGTAGTCATCACATACAGAGCATCAACTAGTTCCTGAACAGTGTCCTTCACATGCTGATATCCAAGAGAGGGAGTTTTTTCCTAAAAATCTCAAAATTCGGACTTTTTCTAAAAATCTCAATTTTTCTCAAAATGACTTTTTTTCAAAATCTCAAAATGACTTTCTCAAAATTATTACTTTTTTCTCAAAATTATTACTTTTTCTGAATACTTAAATATGTTAATAATCATAAGCTTGAGCTTCAATCTCAAATTCTGACTTCTTCACAAAATGTTGGCTTTTTTCTGAAAATCTAAATTTAAAAAAATTCTGACTTTCTCAAAAGTCAAAAAATTCTGACTTTTTCTGAAAACTTAAAAATGTTAATAATCACTGGTCTCCGGCTTGAGCTTCAATCTCAGGATCCATGTATCTGTGATCCTCTCCAGAATGGAAGGAGTCATCACATACAGAGCATCAACTAGTTCCTGAACAGTGTCCTTCACATGCTGATATCCAAGAGAGGGAGTTACACAGTCACAAGATGGAGGAATAGAAAGCAGTATTCAATGTTTACTTCAGATTAGCTCCACGTCAGAAATGAGCATGCTTGTCATATGTCTCTCTCCATAGAGGCTGAATCATCATGTTCATCACATAGCTATCATATGCCTCAAACAGTCCTGATGCTCTTCTAGGTAATCAGACATCCTGTCATGCACACAGCTACAGCTGGGATACCTTTGTTAGCATGTTACTCTCATGTTGGAAGAGGACATTCAGGATTTTCCCAACACTATGTACAAACTAAACTTCTAAACTCAGCACGTCAGAGAGTTTGGATCACAGGTGCATGAAGAGTTATGTTGACTCGTCTGCATATCACACAGAGAGCAGGTTTCATCCGTGATCCCCTCACAAAGCGCGGAGTTCATTGTGCTCTGACTCTTTGTCCGAGCTGATATCTGAGAGGATATTCTGGCTCGTCCTGAATGAGAGCTGCTCGTCCCTGACTGAGCGGGGGTTAATCTGCGTGACTGATGAGCAGAATCATATTCTGGTGTTTCTGCAGGGAATCAACACCAACGCTCACTTTATATAAACCCCTGTTCCCTCTGTCTCTCTGTAGAAAACCTCCAACAGATATCTACCATAACTCCAGGAATATCTATAAATATGCACTTTTTTTATATGTGTATTTTATTATATAAGTTTCATTGTTGGAGGAGCTCAGGTCAGAAGAATTGCATTGCCATTTCTACTCTGAAGCTTATGTTCATATGACAATAAAACCTTTGATTGTTGAATCTTTGAGTCTCACATTCTGCAGGACGTATCTGTCTCTTTTAATATTCACACCGGGGGATGACTTAGCAAAGTGTCAAATGTGCAGAGAAGATATTAACTGCAATTTTAACAACTTTTAGGTATTTGTTATGCATGCATTTTATACATTTACAAGGCAGTGGGATACCTAAACCTTCTTCCTTAAAGTGGACCTATCATGCTATATTTGAATAATACTGTATAGTGTAGGACCATACCTATATAAGGCATATTTATACTTTTTTCTTTTCAAAATACCAAACAGATCATGCATTTTAGCCATGCCTCATTTTGCTCAATTTGACCATTTCTAGCTCTGGGCAGATTCAGTGAGAACAGCACCACCTACAGGCCTGGCATATGTACTACAGCGTCTCCAGCGCTTTCCAACGGCAATGGCCGTGGCTGTCTTCTCCTGATTGGTGGAGTTGGCCCAATAGCCGTAGCGCCACCGTCCTGACGTCAGGACAGTGTTCAAATCTGGATCAGTTTTTATCAGATCCGTTGCAGCCCCTTTTTTAGAGATTTGGGTATGGAGGAAAATAGAGAGGGTTGTGTTTTCTGACACTTGGTGAGTTCCCTGGAACACCGGGGACACATATTCATGTAGAAAAGACGTACACAAGTGCATTTTGCATGATAGGTCCCCTTTAATAGTTCCCTCTGTAGTTAGTACATGTTGAGATGAATGTCAAAGGAAAATACTATAGATAGCGCTGCCTACATGTTTCTGTAGATGCACTGTGACCTGTTGTAGTGCACGTGTGTGAATTAATTATTTGTCTTGATAAATGTCAGGTTTGTCATGCTATGATTTGACTTTCTATAAAGCTCTCAGTCCCTCTGTCTATCTGTGGAAACCACCGACAGATATCTGCACTATCTCCATCGATATCTCACCTTCTGCAGAACTGCCTCATTTCATCCACACACGTCTCCCTCTCATTAGATGTGATCCACCGTATGCACGTTTTCAATTGTGTGTTAAAAAAATGTGCGGACACGTTGATTACTCAAATGAATCTTGAAGTATCGCAGACATGTTTTGCATGTCGTTGCCTTAGTACTCATAAATTGATTTATTTGACTTTATTTATTCTTCGCTCTCATCGTGAACACTCTCTAACTCTCACCAGGCGTGTTTCTGTCCATCTCCAGTCAAGCATATTTTATATTTGCCTTCAACATTTACTTTCTAAAGCATTACATGTTTCTCATCATTGGTTGAGGTGAAAGTTAGAGACATGGAAACAGATTGAGTGGATAGAGGCCCTGATCTGCTCTCTGTAGGGTGTAGGTGTTAGTGCATGTAAACGGTCTGCAGAGGCTCAAATCCCCTGTGTTCCCTGTGCAGGAGAGTGTGTGTGAACCTCAAAAGTGTAAGTATTAATCCACCACGTCTAAAGCTTCCTCGTCACGTCCTCCTCACACGGAGAAGGTAAACTGCAGCTTGTTGAAGACGTTGGTCTCCAAGCGGAGATATGAAGTGTAACTCTCTGGTTTCACTCGGAGAGGCTTTTCTAACTCAGTAAAGGTTTCAGATCTCTCTCCCTCTCTGCAGGACTTTAACGATCTGTGCCTCTGAGTTGCACTTCGCTGCTGAAGTGTTTTATATCATAACGTGTTTTAAATAAGAATCCTCCGCTGTGCGTGAAGAGGAGAGGAAGTCATGGGAGAAGAGTGTTGTATCAGAGCTGATACATGAGGTGTGTGTGAAGACAGGAAGTGTGTGTGGAGGTCATGTGACTTAATGTCAAACAACGACTCATGTTGTTGTTCTAATTATCCTGATACTGGAAGACTATAGGCGGAGAAAGGGTTTTACATACTTTTCTTGAAGTTTCTTTATTAACAAGGTAAAGACAAACTGTAGTCTTGCATCAGAACAGCTGTATGGAAATATACATTTTTAAAAACATATAATGCTTAATATAATGCATTTGGAAATGCTGAGGTAGGGCAACATGTAAACCCTTATTTATAAACTTAAATAAATGTGTAAGAGGAAGATTTACTAAATAAACGGTTTATTTTTATTATTTTATTTACAATTAATGACTTATTTTTTAATAGGGTTTTACTTTTTAGACACTTACACAAGAAATATTTAGTTTAGTAGGTCGTTTATGTTGTACTTCAGGTGTGTGTGTGTGTGTGTGTGTGTGTGTGTGTGTGTGTGTGTGTGTGTGTGTGTGTGTGTGCGTGCGTGCGTGTGCGTGTGCGTGTGTGTTTGTGTGGAGATGAGTCAGCTGTTCTTTTCTCTGCCTGTTATTAGAGAATATGACTGATTAAAGGACGGTGCGTTCAGGTACAGTCTGTGACTCAGAGTGATGACGCAGGCAGACGTGAACCTGTTGGCTTTTCTGTTTCAGAAAACCCAACTACATGTTAAAAAGTTTTCCACTGAGGCTACTGAGTGGTAGTTATTATAATATTATATATTTTCATTTATTTATAAATATATACAAATATGAATATTGCTTATAATTGATCTCATTATTATTTGTTGTGTCATTTGTTATTTTAAGTCTAATATTAACCTAATACTATATATTATTCTGAAATGGACCAATTTGCACAATGACTACTTTTACTTTTGGTACTTTAACTATATTTTGATGATAATACTTTTACTGAAGTACAAGATCTGAGTACTTCTACTTTTACTGAAGTACAATATCTGAGTACTTCTACTTTTACTTAACTATCAGAGTACTTCTTTCTTCTCCGTTTAGTGAGTATTTTCTGTCTCT
>NW_022987790.1:1339659-1349659 GCF_902827165.1 Trematomus bernacchii | reverse complement strand
CGTTAGTGTCTCTCACACTGAGAGCATCCCTCCATCCTGCAGGGAGGAGCCCTCTGATTGGTCGATATCTGCTATTTAACAGGAAGCCCGCCCACTGTGATCTGGGTCAGGATCACTTCCTCTACATTATGGATGAAGGGGGGGGGGGGGGGGGCGTAGTGCATAATAAATGTTTCCACAGAGAGGCAGCGGTCAGTTAGATAGATGATGACCTGTTTGGTGTGTCAGCCAATCAGAGACAGGCTCTGTATATATCTGAGATCTGTGATATACTGATGAGAAACAGAATAAGAGGGGACCTTTAAAGAGGACAGAAGGCTCAGTGTTTCTGCTCTCTGAGTGTTTGCAGCAGGAGAGAGGGCGACCTCTCCGATCTGCTGAGGGTCAAATGTGTGTGTAAGCACTGAGGACTCTGAGCTCTGCACACACTCACAGGATTTACTGTCACATGCACAACAGATACAGGGCGGAGGCTGTCAATACAAATCTGAAGGCTCCTCCAACAATGCAACATATCATAAATAAAAGACAACATTTTGCAATAAAATAGAGAAAATATTTGAGGAATAAGAAAAATATGTATGAAAATACTAACCATACCCCCCCCACACACACACACACACACACACACACACACACACACACACACACACACACACACACACACACACACACACACACACACACACACACATGGTTGACAGCCACAGAAAGGTGTGTGTGTGTCTCAACTGACAGACTTCATTGTACATCAGTCTCTGTGTGTGTGTGTGTGTGTGTGTGTGTGTGTGTGTGTGTGTGTGTGTGTGTGTGTGTGTGTGTGTGTGTGTGTGTGTGTGTGTGTGTGTGTGTGTGTGTGTGTGTGTGTGTGTGTGTTTGTTTTGGATGGATTGCAATATTCACTCAGTACACTGTGTGTTTGAACAGCAAATGTTTGACCTTGGTGTGTGTGTGTGTGTGTGTTTGTTTTGGATGGATTGCCCCCATGTGAGGTGTGTTTGGAGATGATTGACAGCTTTGAGAGTAATAGAGGCTACCGATGGGCTACCACTAACCCTCCTCATATCTACCTGCCTCGGGGTGTGTGTGTGTGTGTGTGTGTGTGTGTGTGTGTTCCTTTCATATATCCCGAGCTAAAAACCTCAGTCCATAGGCTCTAAAATGGAATGAGCCGTAGACATTATCCTCCGTTAAGTGAAATAGTTACTCTACAGTCTATGTAGGGTTTAATGTGTGCTGGTGTAGAAGAGACATATATATATAAACTCATAAAAACATCTAATTAGAAGCTGGAATTGAGGAGATATTCTCAACACGACCCAATGCTTCTGCTTCTGGCTGAATACAAGAGAAAGAATGAATTAAAAAGATCATGAAAGTTATCTATAAACAGTTGGAGTTTGGGGTTTTTAACCATTAAAGTCTTACGTAAACACCTCTTTTCTCCAGCGCTTATTCAGTATTTATATTTATCTTATCTTAATTATTTAACATGCTGAACTTGCACTGTCGTGTGCACCGTTATCTTACACTCTTTTATGTCTTTGGTATACTGCATGGTGCATTTTGGCAGGATTTAAGATGTTATATCACATCGTATAACTGCATCTGACCATCACATCGTATAACTGCATCTGACCATCACATCGTATAACTGCATCTGACCATCACATCGCATAACTGCATCTGACCATCACATCGCATAACTGCATCTGACCATCACATCGTATAACTGCATCTGACCATCACATCGTATAACTGCATCTGACCATCACATCGTATAACTGCATCTGACCATCACATCGTATAACTGCATCTGACCATCACATCGTATAACTGCATCTGACCATGACATCGCATAACTGCATCTGACCATCACATCGCATAACTGCATCTGACCATCACATCGTATAACTGCATCTGACCATCACATCGTATAACTGCATCTGACCATCACATCGTATAACTGCATCTGACCATCACATCGTATAACTGCCTCTGACCATCACATCGTATAACTGCATCTGACCATCACATCGTATAACTGCATCTGACCATCACATCGTATAACTGCATCTGACCATCACATCGTATAACTGCATCTGACCATCACATCGTATAACTGCATCTGACCATCACATCGTATAACTGCATCTGACCATCACATCGTATAACTGCATCTGACCATCACATCGTATAACTGCATCTTACCATCACATCGTATAACTGCATCTGACCATCACATCGTATAACTGCATCTGACCATCACATCGTATAACTGCATCTGACCATCACATCGTATAACTGCATCTGACCATCACATCGTATAACTGCATCTGACCATCACATCGTATAACTGCATCTGACCATCACATCGTATAACTGCATCTGACCATCACATCTTGAAGGGAACATTCTGAATGCAGGACTTTTACTGAAACAGAGTATTCCTACACTCTGGTACTTCTACTTTTACTTTTACTACAAGATCTGAGTACTTCTACTTTTACTACAAGATCTGAGTACTTCTACTTTTACTACAAGATCTGAGTACTTCTACTTTTACTACAAGATCTGAGTACTTCTACTTTTACTACAAGATCTGAGTACTACTTTTACTCCTCCCACCTCTGACGGTGCATTGTAGCAGGACTAAAGATTGTTTTGCCAAAGCTACTCTGTTTTATTACATCTGACAATCACATCTTGAAGGTCACATATGTTTGAGGTTGACTTTTAGGTTTGCATCAACAATCATTCTTTATTTGTTCCTGTTCTGGGTGTGTATTCATCTCCTGAGTTTCCCTGCGCTCATGTTTTCCCGCTCCTTGTCGATACTGGTTGTTGTGATCTTTTAATTTAGTCGATGTTTGTGGCGCTGACCTAAAGACGGTTTATTGGCAGCTTCGCTCTGACCTTTCTGCCGGTGTTTGTTCTGCACGGATCAACGAGTAAACTAACACACACACACACACGGGGGAAATAGTTTTCTGTCGTGGCGGGATTCTTTTATTTGTGTTGTGTGTGTGTGTGTGTGTGTGTGCGTGTGTGTGTGTGTGTGTGTGTGTGTGTGTGTGTGTGTGTGTGTGTGTGTGTGTGTGTGTGTGTGTGTGTGTGTCCTGCAGCGAGTGAGTCCCAGATGGTGCGTATCATCAGGATGAAATGACTCCACACAGCGGGCACTCTTCTCTCTTTCTGAATCAGTTGCAGTGTTTTTAACCGCAGGCGTCAGAACGGTCATTTTGGTGATTCTTGAGCTTCTGTGTACGAGTCAAAATGCACCAAAACTAAGTATTAAGACTGAAAAAGTTTGCTTTGTGATCAATAAGACATAACCAAAGGAGAAATGGGCTTTGCCTCTACACTTTCTCACAGTTCTTAGGATGACTTTGAGACTTTGTTTACTTCTGCAAAGCTCGGTATAAAGCTAAGCTAAGCTAAGCTAAGCTAAGCTAAGATAATACGACAAAGTCTGAAAGGTTGTTTTTTGCAACTGAGCAGCTCCATCTACAATATCATCAAGGTCAAATATTGTAGTCTAAAGTGAAGTACAAGTACCTCTAACTTCCACTTCAGTACAAAACTTGAGTACATGGGTTACATGAAAAAAATGCTGCTCCAAAAACAATTAAATATAGAATAAAATCAAGGCGTTTTTGCTTTTAATAAGTGAACAAACCTGCCAATAGAACAAGTACAAAATGGCTTGGTGAGATGTATTGAAGTAAAGATGGGATAATCTGATAAATGAGATCTTGTGTTTAGCTGGGGAAACTTATTTGGAACTATATTTGACCAGAATCAGGGAATTGGTTACAAAAAAAGCCAGAAATGCTCAGAGTGTTTCTGTCTTCTGATGTCTTCGGAGATTTTCCTGTAAAATAAGAAGTTTTTAAGAGACTTTGACTAAAAAAGATGCTTAAGATGCCTTGTCCAAACAAAAGACTTAAGTTAGGTCTTATATCAAATCAAATCAAATCAAATCAAAGTTTATTTATAAAGCACATTTAAAAGCGATTTTTGGTCGGGCCAAAGTGCTGTACATGTAATAACTACAATCACATAAAAACACATTTCTACAATCACAATAAAAGACAATAAATTACAACAGATATTTAAAAAAAAGTCGTGCTCCGCTCTGACTAGAAGGCCAGGGAGAAGAAGTGTGTTTTAAGAGTAGATTTAAAAACCCCAATATCAAGTGTAACGACGTATTCTGACTACAAATTAGACAAATGTCAAGATTTAAAATGTTTCCAGTGTATTCCACCTCTTCTCTAATTCTGTAATCTCTTTCTTTCTCGGTGCTGCTCCTCCTCTTCCTCCTCCTCTTCCTCCTCTTCCTCCTCCTGTGGTCGGACACTAAAGGTAAGCGAATCAAACGCACCTCTTTCTCTGCAGTGTTGTTTACTCTTTTGAGGTCTTGTGTTGGATGGTTGCTTTTGTCCGGACCTTGTTCACTGGAACAAATGCTGCTCCAGTTGAACAAATAATAAAAACACAGTGTTTTCACTTGAAATAAGTTCAACAATCTGCCAATAGAACAAGTTCCTATGCAATAAGAAGGGACATTTAGATAAATCACATCTTGTAATTAGCAGGAGAACTCATTTTGAACTATATTTCACCAGAATCAGGACATGCTGTGTTGCAAAATAAGCCGTAAATGCTCCAAAGTGTTCTGTGTTCTGATGTTAGTTGATGATTTTCTAATAAATATGTGAACGAAAATAAGTTTCATCTGAGATACAACTCAAAATAAGATCTTTTGACTTAAAGGTGGGGTAGGTAAGTTTGAGAAACCGGCTCGAGATATACTTGTTGTTATATTCCATGGAATGCTCTTAACATCCCGATAGCAATGAATATCTGAAGTGCTTTGACAAAAAATCCATAAATAAATATCATCTGTGGAAGCTGTAGTACTGTAAAAAGCACGACCAATCATCTGAGCCCGGCTAAAGTAACTGGATGGCCTACCTGCCTGTCAGCCTTCCATCTGTGCACAAACTCATCTCGTGCCCTCATTGGTCATGTGCGCGTTCGTGTGTGTTGGAGGAGGGGCTCTGTAAGGAAGTGGCAGATTTTCTCCGGTTGTGTATTTTCAAATTCTAGCGATCTCGAGCTGGTTTCTCAAACTTACCTACCCCACCTTTAACAAGATGATGCATTGTCTAAAAACAAGACCCGATATCTCACTGCAGTGTTACTTCTGAAGTTATGATGTCTTATATCAGGAGTAGAGACACATTCTGACTAGATGATGTAGTGTTTGGGGACGGTTCAGTTCCTTATGAACAGAAGATCTGTTCTCTATCGTCCTGTACTTCACTGTGTTGTGCACACATACCCTAATACACAGTGTAGATGTGGGCTCCTGCAGGACTGAGTCAGTGTCACTGTGATCTCTCAGTGGCTGTCAATAGGTTAACGTGCAGGTTAACACACTTGAATAATGTTAACGACCATCTGTACAACATTCAGATGAAGTATTGACGAACTGGTTTCTGATTCGTCGGTACATTCTTGTTGTTGTTTTGTTGGCTGGTTGGTTGGCAATTTCTCAATATGCTATCATTGTTGTGCCATGAGACAAGATATCATAGATGGGTTTTTATGTTATAAGTGTATTTCTTCCAGCTTTTAAAGGCTTCATTACACTATCATACTCGATCCATACTCAACTCAACAGCATCGTCCATATCGTTATGGAGGAAAATGTAGTGTTATTAGATTTTCTTCATACTGGTCGTTGACTTTGATTTCTCCCCATGCACCAATATGTTTATATAACGTCCTAAAAAGAGAGCCATGTCTACATTCATGCACACATCAACTAACTTTCAAGCTAATACATAGTAAATAATTAGCATTAGCATCTCAGAGGCTACTGAAGTTTCTCTCGTTTCTAAAGTAGAAGATTGTAATTTCATTTCATTTCAAACCTTTATTTATCCAGGTGTATCCCATTGAGATCATTGATCTCTTTTTCAAGGGAGACCTGCTAAAGTAGGTTCCACATGAATACATATAAACATAACAGAAAAACAAAAAGGACATCATACAGCAGCATTACAGGGGTTACAATTTACATAACTATCCACATGAACAGGTACCAACAGCTTCCGATTCAGTAGCATCCAACCGAGCTTTAAAAACATTTAGTGGAACCAAATTGCTCAGACTGTTCCAGGACAGCGGAGCTGCGCATCTAAATGCTATCTTCCCTAAGACAGTCCTAGCACTTGGCACATTTAATAAAACCACAGCATGCGATCTCAGGCAGTAGCCACTTACAATTCACCGTGAGATCAGGGAGCAGATGTAGGATGGAAGTTTCCCTAACATGGCTTTATATATAAAAATGTACCAGTGACTGAGCCTCCGTACAGTTAGTGAAGGCAGACCAGCCCTTGCATACAGGGTACAGTGATGGGTTAATGCTTTACAGTTTGTCACAAATCTCAGTGCACTGTGATACGCAGCATCTAACTTGATCAGGTGCAGGCAGGTGCATTCATATAAATCTGATCACCATAGTCCAGCACAGGTCAAAAGGTCACAGTGACTAGCCTTTTTCTGGCCTCAAGCGAGAAACGGGACTTGTTCCTGTAGAAGAAACCTAGCCTAACCCTCAGTTTGTTAAGCAGGTTATTGACATGACGTTTAAAAGTGAGACAATCATCAAGCCAGATACCAAGGTATTTGTAACAGGTAACCACCTCAAGTTTTATTGGTAATGGTATATAACTCAGTATAAGTGCTGTACTTAAGTTTATTTTGAGGTACTTTACTGTTTGTACTGCTTTATACTTCTACTCCACTACATATACTATTGTTTGAAGTTACTTTGTGCATAATATGTTGAAATCTATACATATTACCAATCTTTTAACATAGTTTGCATAACGAAAACGTTTCTTTTTGATGATTAAAGTGCGTTTTGCTGATAATACTTCTAAAACTCAGCACTTTTATTTGTAATTGAGTACAGTTCGACTGTGCTATCACTATCTTCACTGACGTTTAGGACCTTAGCACCTCTCCACTTGTATAAACACATTACATAATTCCTCTTTAAGGTCCATGGACATGCAGGAAATGGAGCTTTCAAAGCCAGAATAATCACCACTTTGGGAAACTGTTTGACATCCGGGCTTCCAGCTGTGTGCATGGATCTGATTGATTCAGATACAGACCAGACTTTCGTGTCACATTCAGGATCTGATCTCTTCTCTGAGTCACTCTGAATACAGAACATATAAACGGAGGGCGAAGAAAATGTAAATTTCAGAGCACATTTTTCTGTTCATTTTCATCAGTTGCCGAGTTTTTCTTCCAAAAACTCCTCAACTGTCACTGGCAGCATGTGAATAGACCTGACCCTGACACACACACACACACACACACACACACACACTATCGCCTACTTCCTTCAGCGTCACTCTTCTTCTTTCATTCCTTAGCAGATTCTTGATCTCGCTCTCTCTTAAGTCCTATTTCTGTCTCCTCACATCTCTCTCTTCCCTTCAGTCTTTTTTTAGATCTAATTTTACTCCCCTCTCTCTCTCTCTCTCTCTCTCTCTCTCCCTCTCAGTTTTTGGCAGTGTTTTCTGACTGACACGTCCTTTCATGGAGACGATGAGTGGATTATAATGAACTAAAGCCAGCTACTAGAGCTCTACACAACAAACACACACATTACATCTCTTGTTCTCTCGGTCTTTGTGGAGGTTTTGGAAAGTCTTTTTATTCATTTCTATTTTGCTTCATGTAGTAATGTCGGGCATTTGCAGTCGTTTTTCTTGCTTAATCCCCGTTGTTTCTAGATGTGAACGAGTGTTAACATGGAAGGATTATTGGACCGCCCCACTAGACCATTCACCACAACATGTCACTCAAAGAGACAAGGTAGAGAGACCAACTAAAAAGATACAAAGACAGAGAGATGCAAAAAGTTACGAAACACAAACATGAGATACACATCAACAATTAAAAGGGGAAAATCAATGAAAGAGAAACACACAACAACTAGAGAGAGGTTCAAAACAACCAGCTCTGGACCAGGAAACATGATATCAGAAGGATGTGTTCAGAGAGAAACTCCCACAGGGATTATAGCCTCTGTAGACCATTGACATGCACTAATACCTATAAAACACACGACAGGAGAGGGGACAATACAGAGAGCAGCATAAACAAGGCCCATGCTTACAATAAATACATTTTAGAGATGATTTACAGTATGGCAGATTTATTTATTTTAGTGAAGATTTCTCATCGGTTTTATGCGTTTTAGATATATTACATGTTTAAATTCATGTATCCTTTAAAAAACGTATTGTAAGTGGAAATGTTGAACCATAATGACGTTGTGTGTGTGTGTGTGTGTGTGTGTGTGTGTGTGTGTGTGTGTGTGTGTGTGTGTGTGTGTGTCTGTGTGTGTCTGTGTGTGTGTGTGTGTGTGTGCTCAGACTATAGATTTGCTGTTCTGACTGTTCAGTTATTGGTTAACATGTCAATGTTGTCAGTTTAAATCAGATGATGACCTATTGATCCAGAGCTGTGTGTGTGTGTGTGTGTGTGTGTGTGTGTGTGTGTGTGTGTGTGTGTGTGTGTGTGTGTGTGTGTGTGTGTGTGTGTGTGTGTGTGTGTGTGTGTGTGTGTGTGTGTGTGTTTACATGTTCCTGTTCCTACTCTACAAATTAGCATCTTCACATGTACATACATACAGCTCTTATAATTATCAGCGTTTGTGCCTTAATGTTTCCAAGAACCTACTCAGAGTGAATCATACCTAATGGCGTGTTTGTGTCCTCGTGTTTATGAATCTACATAAGTGTGTGTTCGTTCATCTGTTTACATACATTTCTGTAATTATCGTCATACACTGGTGGACTTATAAATGGAGTTTGCTAACAAGTGTCTAAATGAAGCAACTAAACGTTCTAACATTATAGCCACCTTTAGCTTAGCGGTGGTGACGTGAAGTCATGTGACCGTGCTGTAGTTCCTTTATAGCCCAACATTAGCCACCTTTAGCTTAGCGGTGGTGACGTGAAGTCATGTGACCGTGCTGTAGTTCCTTTATAGCCCAACATTAGCCGCCGTTAGCTTAGCGGTGGTGACGTGAAGTCATGTGACCGTGCTGTAGTTCCTTTATAGCCCAACATTAGCCGCCGTTAGCTTAGCGGTGGTGACGTGAAGTCATGTGACCGTGCTGTAGTTCCTTTATAGCCCAACATTAGCCTCCTTTAGCTTAGCGGTGGTGACCTGAAGTCATGTGACCGTGCTGTAGTTCCTTATAGCCCAACATTAGCCTCCTTTAGCTTAGCGGTGGTGACGTGAAGTCATGTGACCGTGCTGTAGTTCCTTTATAGCCCAACATTAGCCTTCTTTAGCTTAGCGGTGGTGACGTGAAGTCATGTGACCGTGCTGTAGTTCCTTTATAGCCCAACATTAGCCTCCTTTAGCTTAGCGTGGTGACCTGAAGTCATGTGACCGTGCTGTAGTTCTTTATAGCCCAACATTAGCCGCCGTTAGCTTAGCGGTGGTGACGTGAAGTCATGTGACCGTGCTATAGTTCCTTTATAGTCCAACATTAGCCTTCTTTAGCTTAGCGGTGGTGACCTGAAGTCATGTGACCGTGCTGTAGTTCCTTTATAGCCCAACATTAGCCTCCTTTAGCTTAGCGGTGGTGACGTGAAGTCATGTGACCGTGCTGTAGTTCCTTTACCAACATTAGCCTTCTTTAGCTTAGCGGTGGTGACGTGAAGTCATGTGACCGTGCTGTAGTTCCTTTATAGCCCAACATTAGCCTCCTTTAGCTTAGCGGTGGTGACCTGAAGTCATGTGACCGTGCTGTAGTTCCTTTATAGCCCAACATTAGCCGCCGTTAGCTTAGCGGTGGTGACGTGAAGTCATGTGACCGTGCTATATTCCTTTATAGTCCAACATTAGCCTTCTTTAGCTTAGCGGTGGTGACCTGAAGTCCTGTGAC
>NW_022987790.1:1319659-1334659 GCF_902827165.1 Trematomus bernacchii | reverse complement strand
GAAAATAGTCAAATTATGAGAAAAATGAAATGTTTACTTCCTGCCCTCCTCTTCAAATCAAATCAAATCAAATCAAAGTTTATTTATAAAGCACATTTAAAAGCGATTTTTGCCAAAGTGCTGTACATGTAATAAATACTATAATCACATAAAAACACATTACTACAATCACAATAAAAGACAATAAATTACAGATATATAAAAAAAACACAGGGAAAAGTCAGGAGTCGTGCTCCGCTCTGACTAGAAGGCCAGGGAGAAGAAGTGTGTTTTAAGAGTAGATTTAAAAACCCTTAACCCTCTCCTCTCCTCCTCTTGCTTCACTCTGACTCCCTCTGTGTTTTATTAGTGGTTGATTATTCAGGCTAACACTGCTTTCTGTTTTTACCCAGATCCATGTTACGCCTGTACATTGTAGTAAAAAAAAATGACATTGTAGAAAGTTCAAATCTGGGGAAATTCTTAATCTGAGAAAAAAAATCCAAACTATGAAAACATTTGTGATTCTGAAAAAATAGTCAAATTCTAAGAAAAAAGTCAAAATCCTGAGAAAAATGTCAAATTATGAGAAAAAAGTCAAAGTATTAGAAAGAAATGAAATAATGAAAATAAATCAGTCATAATTCTAAAAAAAGTCATAATTTCTGAGAAAAAAAGTCGAATTATGAAAAAAAAGTCAAATTATGAAAAAAAAGTCAAATTCTAAGAAAAAAGTCAAATTATTATTTTTCTCATACTGCCTGTGCCGCAGCACCTCTTTTCACCCTCTGTCTGAAACCAGAGCCCAGTCTGCTCTGATTGGTTAGCTGTTCGGCTCTGTTGTGATTGGTCAACCGCTTAGAGATGTCCCGCCCCTTAGCCTATCACGTACAATGTGTTGGAGTGTTTGAGCGCTAGCCAATAGGAGCGCGAGTGATGTCAGTATGTTCCTTAGGTTAAAAAAAAAGGTGTCCAATGGAGATTTGAGCCATTTTGGACCATTTACATGCACACAAATGGGTTTAGGATTGGAGCCATATTTGAATTGAAGAGTTATATTTGAACATGTTGCCTTTACCAGAGAAATAGATGATCGTGTCACATCCTCTTAATGCCTCTGAAATATATCAGTGTGCACGTTTCACAGGATTATTGTGTATTTATGTCGGTACGCTGCACTAATAGGATTTTGGCAGATAATGACGACAACAGAGGATAAGATTACATTAGTGTAAAATTACCCCGCCTCCTAATTGGATCAATGGCTGGGATTTGTCTGTGTGGAGTTAATGGCTTCTGGTTTTCCAATTAGCGTGTGATAATAAAGCTGCAGCCGAACCGCTGGAGAAAACGCTCAATAAACTCCGCTGTAAAACTCTCTAAAGGCTTTAAAAGGCTAGTGAAAGGCAGGCAGAGGTATTGTAGGAAGTGCTCTGAAATAATTCAGTTTTTATTACATTATTTCTTTAGTTAAGTGTATAAATTACCCAAAAAATAGTGATTACTTATATAGATTTTAATACATTTTTGGTGTAGCAGTTACATTATTAAGTATTTATGAATTATTTTAGAGTAGAATATCATGATTTTGATCGTAATATATGTAAAAAAATATGTTTATTTTGAAACGTAATTGCAGTGCACTTGTGTTTGATTGACATGTTTTGAGAGCAGGCTGCAATAAGGACATTTAGTTAATATCTTAACCCGGAAAACTTTGGTAAAAGTTCATGTTTTGGTCAGGAAACACGCACAGGAAGCTACAGGTGTAATAAAGTGGACATTTCCGTTAATAATCCACCACAGACATTTAATAATAGATCTTCAATCCTGCACTTTCTCTGCAGAGTGGATTATGAAGATTTGATGTAGAAATTCTGACTCTGCTCTTCACACGTAATTTATCAGAAAAGTAGAAATCCAAATAGTTCCTCTCTTCAACTTCTGTCCAAAAAGTAGAAGTCTTGTACTTTAATTCACCTCCTTTCCACCTCCTCACTGAGTCTATCCTCGCCTTCAAACCCGCTCTAATTCGGCCTCATCTCTTAAAATATTCCCCCGACCTCGTCTCATCTCATGTTTTATTTCTTCCCGACGGCTCTTTCCCGGGGACACGGCTGCTAGAAATGTTCTCCAAGGAACTGGAGCGTAATATCGACGGTTGACATGTTAAAAAATAAAAAGTTTAGTTTCGGGTTGCGGCGCCTGTGAGGAGAGGAAACAAAGTGATATTCTCACTTCTGGGGGATTTAAGCGACACTTCTGTCGCTTAAGTGTTTCCTCACTCTTTGAGAAGTGTTTGGGGAGCTTTTTGAAATCATGTTTTCATCTGCAGAGAGCTGCAGGATATCCTATTTATGCAGAGGAACCTGAAGGCAGCATCTCCCTGGTTCCCTCCATAAAAGCCAGTGGGATTTCTCCATGTGATTTTGGATTATTTCAGAAAACAATACAAACGTTTATGATAACTATACATTTAGTTCAGCAGGATAATCTCCACATATTAACACCACTTTGTGATTTCTGAAGTAAGAAGCTAATGTTGGGCTATAAACGAACTACAGCACGGTCACATGACTTCACGTCACCACCGCTAAGCTAAAGGTGGCTAATGTTGGGCTATAAAGGAACTACAGCACGGTCACATGACTTCACGTCACCACCGCTAAGCTAAAGGTGGCTAATGTTGGCTATAAAGGAACTACAGCACGGTCACATGACTTCACGTCACCACCGCTAAGCTAAAGGAGCTAATGTTGGGCTATAAAGGAACTACGCACGGTCACATGACTTCACTCACCACCGCTAAGCTAAAGGTGGCTAATGTTGGGCTATAAAGGAACTACAGCACGGTCACATGACTTCACTTCACCACCGCTAAGCTAAAGGTGGCTAATGTGGGGCTATAAAGGAACTACAGCACGGTCACATGACTTCACGTCACCACCGCTAAGCTAAAGGTGGCTAATGTGGGGCTATAAAGGAACTACAGCACGGTCACATGACTTCACTTCACCACCGCTAAGCTAAAGGTGGCTAATGTTGGGCTATAAAGGAACTACAGCACGGTCACATGACTTCACGTCACCACCGCTAAGCTAAAGGATGTCTAATGTTGGGCTATAAAGGAACTACAGCACGGTCACATGACTTCACGTCACCACCGCTAAGCTAAAGGTGGCTAATGTTGGGCTATAAAGGAACTACAGCACGGTCCCATGACTTCACGTCACCAACGCTAAGCTAAAGGAGGCTAATGTTGGGCTATAAAGGAACTACAGCACGGTCACATGACTTCACGTCACCAACGCTAAGCTAAAGGTGGCTAACGTTGGGCTATAAAGGAACTACAGCGCGGTCACATGACTTCACGTCACCACCGCTAAGCTAAAGGCTAACGTTGTCTGTGATCTCCAGCCTCGTTAGTATTCACCCTCTAAACACCTTAAGCTCTTTAGTAAATGCAGGTAATTTGTACAGTAGTTATATATTTCATTAGAGCTTCATCACAGTCTCTCTCTAGCAAAAAATGAATGGAAATACGACACACACGTATTTCATTATCTACAGTATTAAATAAAAGTTACTTTCCACCATTTGTACAGACTGAGCTTCAAACTGTCTCTAAATCAATGTTATTTTTCATAAGAGAACATCTTCAAGAGCTGAACAGAAGCCTGTAATGGGATTATTCACTTCCCCATCGCACAAACATTGAATTCTTCACACGTTTGATATTTTTATTTTGGACTGGAACACGTTCAATTACCCGTCCAAAAAATAACAGGATCAGAAAAAATTCTCCCGGTATATAAACGTCATTATCCCGCTGTGATAACACAGTGGCTGTCACTCACTGTCCTCTGGATGTCTGACAGTGAGACCCAGGACACCGTCTTACATCATCTCACACACACACACACACACACACACACACACACACACACACACACACACACACACACACACACACACACACACACACACACACACACACACACACACACACACACACACACACACACACCTACACACACACAAGAACACTATTAATATCCTTGAGGGGTTTGAATTGGCGTGATAGAAAGGATATCCAAGGTTGAGTGTTTGTAGTTGGGTTGGAGCTGCTCATGTGTTGTGGTACACACACACACACACACACACACACACACGCCTCTAACAGTACATTTGTGCATCAGTGCGCCCATCAGGAGTGTGTGAAGTGGGATATTATTGTCACATTGCTGGCAGCTTTATCTCTCACTTCTGCCAACCCAAGGTCTCAAACTTCCAGACTTTCAAACTTCCTCTCGTCTCTGAGTCTCTCTCTCGGGAGGCGACGCTCTGTTTCCAAACAACGAGGACGAGAAGACAAAGGCAGACATGTGTGATGAAGGATAGTCGGACTGGGAGACGGTTTGTGTAGAAAGGTCAGACTGCAGAAAGCAAAACTCTGTCTGCTGTCAGAACAGTACAGTGTATTTCACCACAAAAATATATATAACTAAAAACAACAACCAAAGACTTGCAGGAACACAAAATGTAGATATCAGCGAGTGACTAGCAGAACATGTACGATGTTTATCCGAAGTTCTTATTTTGTCAAACTGAAATGCAAACAAAACACACATTAACAAGGTTCCATACAGCTAACTAATGATTAGCATTAATGCTAACGTAACATTTAAATCTCAATTGACAAGCTAACGCGATTAGCATTAGCCATTGTTTTAGGGTTTTACAGCTAACAGGAATATGTGCTTCAGGGTTCAGAAGAGAAATATGAATGAAGACAGAAAGAAAACTCTCTGCTTCATAGACGTTTCTAGAATATATAATCTACGGCAAGCCTGTACGGACAAACAAAGCTAACTCTCTCAAAGGCACCATATCTTTAAGGAGGATCTGCACCAAACAAGGTTTTGTTATTAAATCTGAGTAATCTCTATTTTCCCAGATTTAGCCTTTAACAAATAGGCTATTATGCTTCTTGCACTTGTCCATATTTTGCATTTCTATACATTTTGCAGCGTAAACAGTCCCCACGAGGCCCTTTCCCTTCATTGTTTACCAAGGTATTTGTGTTTGAATCCACATTTCCAAGTTATTATTAATAAATCCCATCACCCCGATAAAGAAACATCTGGATTATGTTCCCCTTCCCTTTCTGAGCCGGGTCGCAACCGTGTCATGTTCTCCAAATCTGATCCTGAGGGTCAGTGGACTGGAAGAGGGTTGTGAAGCCGTAGGGGACGGGTGATGTGTGTGTGTGTGTGTGTGTGTGTGTGTGTGTGTGTGTATGTGTGTGTGTGTGTGTGTGTGTGTGTGTGTGTGTGTGTGTGTGTGTGTGTGTGTGTGTGTGTGTGTGTGTTCTTGTGTGTTTGTCACACTGAGCTTCATGCATGACTTCAGTAAGTGAGTTAAAAGCCACACGCAGATGGAGAACATCATGGCAGTGTGTTTGTGTGTGTGTGTGTGTTGGTATGAGTGTGTGTGTGGGTGTGTTGGTGTGTGTTTGTCATACTGAGCTTCATGCATGACTTCAGTAAGTGAGTTAAAAGCCACACGCAGATGGAGAACATCATGGCAGTGTGTGTGTGTGTGTGTGTGTGTGTTTGGGTTTCCTGAATGTGACACCATTGTTATCATGGGGGAGTCAGAGTGTGACTGTGGATATTCTTCATCCAACATTCAAGTCTTTACAGAAAATGATCAGACTGACTGTTTCACTTATTCACAAGTAAACACTCCTAAAGGTTAAATGCAGTCTGAGACATGTGCCGGAATAAAATCAGCTGAGTCTTGCACTTACGTTATCAGAGATGTTGGGATTTGTAATTTGTTAACGGTGCATTTCATATGACATATGTATTAGTGCCATAGTAGGGGGGATAGGAAAGGACAATAACAAAAATGGTATTTCCGAGATACATTTAAAAAAGAAATGTCAGTATTTGAATGAGTAAATATATACAAAAATATGACCATGCATTCAGGCCATTTTAGGGAAAAAACATTAAAAATGAAATAAAGTAAGTAAAATATAAGTAAATCAATCAATAGATAATGGAGCAGTTTCCGACAATACATTTACGGGATAAAAATTCAAGAATTTTTGCCATAATGTACTTTTTATCCAGTTAGTTGTAAGCCAATTTCTTTCTTCTTTAACTCTATTTTAAAATGTCATAACGAGGAGAAGTGTTTGCAATTATGGAAATGTTAGTAAAGAATACAACTCCCATGATGCAACCAAACTCTGTCGAGTGGCAGGAAATACAATATGACACGCTCTTTTAGTGCTAAATCTTGTCTTAATATATAATTTTTTGAAACTTCACCAATTGTTTCCATGAAGATTAAAGGTGGGGTAGGTAAGTTTGAGAAACCGGCTGGAGATACACTTTTTGTTATATTCCATGGAATGCTCTTAACATCCTGATAGCAATGAATATCTGAAGTGCTTTGACAAAAAATCCATAAATAAATATCATCTATGGAAGCTGTAGTACTGTAAAAAGCACGACCAATCATCTGAGCCGGCCCGGCTAAAATAACTGGATGGCCTACCTGCCTGTCAGCCTTCCATCTGTGCACAAACTTATCTCGTGCCCTCATTGGTCATGTGTGCGTTCGTGTGTGTTGGAGGAGGGGCTCTGTGAGGAAGTGGCAGATTTTCTCCGGTTGTTTATTTTCAAATTCTAGCGCACTCGAGCCGGTTTCTCCAAAATCACCTACCCTACCTTTAAGGAACAAAAGTTGATATTGCTAGTTAAATATCTTCCTTTTGTTGAGATGTCCATGGTCCGGTCCAGAGATGAGTCGGTGTTTTTACGTGTCTGATATGTGTTTGCATGATGCTGTTTGATGGTGTTGAGGTTTTGAGGGTGGAATCGTCCTTTAGAGCTCAAAATAGAAAAAGCAAAGTGAGCAGTCTCAGACGCCTGAAGGTGTTTAACGTCTGTCTGAACACCCAGAAATACTTAATAGTGTGTGTTTTTGTGTGTGTGTGTGTGTGTGTGTGTGTGTGTGTGTGTGTGTGTGTGTGTGTGTGTGTGTGTGTGTGTGTGTGTGTGTGTGTGTGTGTGTGACGAGGTGTGAGCGCTGCGGGGCCAGCAGTAATTAATTTGAATGGCTGGTTATGTTATTATGAGAAAACTCTGCTGAGTCAGGAACAAAGAGGGCACAGACGTGAAGAGATGAAGAGACGGAGGGAAAAGTGAGGAAGAAGCAGATATGTGAGAAAGGGAGAAACAGTTCATTGCCAAAAGTGTGCGGACACTTACAGTGAACAGTGCAGGGATGTCGTATTTTATGTGTTGGACCCTGAAGGCAGCATCTCACTGGGTTTCAGGACTCATTCCTATAATCAAAGAAGGGACACAAGAAGATGTCAAAAACCTAAAAAAGGACGAGATAAAGTCCGTAACCATAGACCTTATTTTAGGCTTTCAGAGAACCATTGACCTCCAGAAAAAAGGACAGGAAGTGATGAAATGCTGACTCATTTCTGGATTTGTACAACTCATTCCTGCACCACTCTACAGTTAAATATTATGGGAAATCTGCTTATGGGTTTGAATGCTGTTCACTATAACGAGCGAAGGCACTTAGCTTAGCATAGAGCCTGGAGGCAGAGTGAAACATGGACGTGCTAAAATGCTGACTCATTACCATGCTTTAGGACTCATTCCTGCATCTATATACAGTTAAATATTATGGGAAAAGTGCTTATTGGATTGAAAGTTGTTCACTCAAAGGCAAAGCAAAGGCACTTAGCTTAGCATAGAGCCTGGAGGCAGAGTGAAATATGCACGGGCTAAAATACTGACTCATTCCCAGGCTTTAGGACTCATTCCTACAGCTCTCAACAGTTCAATATTATGGGACATTAGCTTATTGGATTGAATACTATTCACTCTAATGAGCACTTAGAGCCTGGAGGCAGGGGGAAACATGAACATGCTCAAATGCAGACTCATTTCTGGATTTTGAGGACTCATTCCTGCACCATTCTACAGTTAAATATTATGGGAAATGTGCTTATTGGATCTATTACTGTTCACTCTAACGAGCGAAGGCACTTAGCTTAGCATAGAGCCTGGAGGCAGAGTGAAACATGGACGTGCTAAAATGCTGACTCATTCCCAGGCTATAGGACTCATTCCTGCATCTATCTATAGTTAAATATTATGGGAAATGGGCTTATTGGATTGAAAGTTGTTAACTATAATAAGCATAGAGCCTGGAGGGGGAAACATGGATGTGGTAAAATGCTGACTCATTCCCAGGCTTTAGGACTCATTCCCAAAACTATATTACACAGTAGCATTCATGTGTATATAACCTCACTATTCAGATACATTCAGTCAATTAAAGTTGAGAACGTTGTGTAAAAAATATTGGATGATAAAAAAAAACGTATTTGCATAACAAGCACCCTTCATATTTCCCCTATAAACAATCTGAGGCTTCTGTGAATGAGCTGCAAAACAAACAAATGAATCTCTATGGAAAGCTGTGTTCTTAACAGGTTTTCATTGATTGATTTTTCTAACTTATAACTTCACTTTAAAAGGAAATATACCTCACCTCGAGCAAGTGGCCCAACCCTTCGTATGTTTTCTTTATGTGGCCCTCAGTGGAGAAAGTTTGGACACCCCTGGTCTAACTTAATGGGCATTAACTTGATTATTCTTCTGTAATAGCTTAGTGAAAGAGTGGAGATGACAATAGGAGCGAGATATTCCCCCGCCTGCAGGGCTGTCGGTGCAGAAACAGGAAGATGGAGTGACTGAAAGATAAATAACCCGAGGGTCCCAGAGTGTGGAGAACATCCTGGATCCTCCATAGCTCCATAAACTCTGCTGATGTATCGCTGCTTCAGGAACGCTTCATTTACCTCGCCTGGCTCTCCTAAAAGCACACATCCTCCTGGGAGGGTGAGGTAAAGTGAGCAGAGCTAAATGTTCATTCTGAGGTAAACTCTGAGGCTTTGTTTGGGACTCCTGACCTGCTTCTGGGGAGCGAGAGGCGTTCACTGTCAGCCGAGCGGAAAAACTGCAACCAGGTGTTACGTAAGACGAGTTCAGGGAGTCACGAGGAGCGAGGGCTGGTCTCTTTAGGAAGGATTTAGAGCCTAACGGACCAAAATATCGTTCTTTTAGTGCAGGACTGTTTTCCATCGGGTTGGTATCTTGAGGTTTAGTGGGACCACTTTGATCCACATACCTAAACATCTTTCTTTTCCCGCTGTGTTTCCCTATTCTCTCTGACCCCAATGAGCCTTGTTCTGCACCGTTTGCAAAATATAACTTCAATGAGTCTGAATTTTTATTAGAATTTTGATATTGTATTGCCAAGACGAGACCATAAGGTGAGTTCAGGGAGTCGGGAGGGCTTCGAGGAGCGAGGGCTGGTTTCTTTAACCTGTTAGACCCCAAGCCTGTTTTTCAGGTTTCAGGCTCGAAAATGACATGCCCAGAACAAATGACTATAACTTCACTTCTAAAAGGGTTAAATTAATAATCTTTTTTCTCAAAGCAAGAGGGTTTTGTGTGTGTGTGTGTGTGTGTGTGTGTGTGTGTGTGTGTGTGTGTGGGTTTTGTGTTCACATTTTCGTTGTGTTAGTTTCAGAGCAATGTCTCTGTAGAAGTGAGAGTACATGGACTCGTCAAGAAGTCAATCTCCGTCCACGATCCTCAGGAATCTCTTTCTTTGGATGGCTGCACTCCAGCAGTTCAGTAGCCATAGAAAGCATTCAACATCTGTAGCTTGAGTTGCTTATTTATTGGCATGTTGGTCAGTTTAGCTTCGTCAGCCTCTCAGAGAAGTGTTCAAAGGTTGTCAGAATAGTCGGAGTTCTTTCGGTCGCTGCAGTTTCTTTGGAGCCAGATCTTGCACTTTAGTCACGTCAACGATTGCCAGCTCTGAATTCATAATAGTAACAACAACAAGTAAGCAGGTACCCTCTGCTCACCTTCAGCAGGTGATGTGTACTTTGAGCAACGTCTTGTAAAATATTTAGCCTCAAAGCTGCGAGTGGAGTGCAGGTCGAGGGTCAGAAAAACATCTCTGAACTTCACGTACTAAAATATCTCCTGCAGCCGTGTTCCTGTCTCTAAAGCAGTCTGTTCGGTCGAGTTAACACCCTGTTTCTGACGTCTCTGGCTCGTGTGTTTGAGCGTCGTTGAGATGAACTCGTTCTGACCCTCGCTTCTGAAAAACACGGCCGACAAAAGGCTGCATGGGAAGCTTCTGATCTGCAGGAACGCTGTTAAAAAAAGTGCCAGAAAACTAAATAACAATGAAAGAGAACTCACAATCAAAGATGTGTTTATTTCATAGCAGAGCTGTCCAACATTTGGAACAACCAGGAGCTATTCATTAAAGTCATTATTGGTGTCAGGACTGTCAGGAAGTGTTTATTCCAAAAACAGAGCTTTTTTTATGTCTACAAAGTAAAATGTTTGTTTTCTGCCAGGAACCTACGAGTCTTCATCGAGTTAGTCTGTCTTCTGGAGATGTGGGGGGTTATTATTGGCTGGAAAGCAATTCACACATCACAAAGTACTGCTAATTGGTCCTGGCAACAACATCCAAACCTCAGTGATCACTTTACAGAGCGGAAAAGGTCCAACAAATATTAAAATAATTCGCTTTTCAAAGTTTTACAGAAAGTCTAATATTGTACTAAAGTGAAATGAAACTCTTTCAGATAGAAAGAGACGATTATAACGTTGTTTCGTATTGTCTTCGTTAGCATGTTGTTGTTTTGTACTTCTTGGATGCTTTGAAGGCTTCATGCAAACAAAACCACTTTAAATCAAATTCAATTGACTTTTAAATGAGACTAATTGGCATTTCTTCTTGTGCGTTAAGAGATTAAAGCATAGCACTGTTGACAGTAAACACACTTTTCTTTATATTTTGCATTAAAAACTTAATTCAAAAGGGCTTTTTTGTCATACAGCAAAGTTGTTGGCAATACAAACCTAACTTCTCCCACATTGCAAAATACAATATATCTAATATAAATGTAAAAGACATCAAATGCTGCTATAACATTTGCAAAACGTTCAATAGTGTTTTATTTGTCAGATCTTTATAGATTTTAAATCTCACGGTCAACACAGATGCAATATTCCCATCATGCTCTCTGGTGTCTCTCCTCTGGTCTTTTCTTCTGCAGAGATTTAAGAACCAGCTGTTTATCTCCAACTAGACAGGAACGTGCATCAAAAATAAAAAACATTTCCTCTGCAGAGAAACATCGATGTGTATCAGAACAGGAATAACACACGACCTCCTCTATTAAAAGATAACTAGGGTTTGCTTCACCTCTCATGTTTGTTGTATATCTGATCACATTACATCCGCCTTATATTGTAGTGCTATGGTGCTATCAACTTCAATCTGAAACTGAACTGTGAATCAAAAACCTACTCGCGCGTGGAACCTGAAGTTTGAGAATATTCGCTCGGTCGCTAAAGGTGTTCAAAATAAATCTTACTAACACATCTGGAATAGCAGCAAGTGTTTGTTATAAACAGGTAATATGTAACAAACCCAGATATATGACAAAGGGGAAATAACGGTACAAATATACAGCTTTTCTGATCCATTTGTTTGTGTGTTATCTCCTGACTTGTTTCTTAAATCAGGGTTTCCGTGAATCTGTTTCCCAGGAGACTGTGGACAGATCACAGATTCTTCTTCTCAGAAACAGCTCCGATGGTTCAGAATAAAACCCATCCCGTTATCCTCCGGGTGAGAAACCTCCCCCTCCGACACGCTGCTTTTATTCATCTGTTTCCTGACGGTGTTTTCACACGTCTGATTACCTCGGCCAGATCACAGGAGTCAGAGGAAGGTGGGAAGATGCTGCCTCTGAAAACACATCATTATTCAGAAACTCAGCAGCACCACGTTTATTTTCCTCCAAACCTCGTACTGGTGACCATTAGACTAAAGACTGTCCTTCTTCCCTGCCATGTAGAAAGAAAGCTGTCGAGGTGAAATGGAGCCCGTTATAGACGCTTTTATAACCTCTCCGTCATCACAAAGTGGACGTTTAAAGGAACTATGTGTCTTAGAAATTGCATTTCTGTAGGCAAGAAAACATATTGCCACCAATAAGGAGTGGGGAGGGTTTATAAAGTCTGCAAGAAGCTCAAAACACAACGCTGTGTGCGTCACTCTTTAGTGTCCCCTGGTCTCCCAGCTGTGTGCGTCACTCTTTAGTGTCCCCTGGTCTCCCAGCTGTGTGCGTCACTCTTTAGTGTCCCCTGGTCTCCCTGCTGTGTGCGTCACTCTTTAGTGTCCCCTGCTCTCCCAGCTGTGTGCGTCACTCTTTAGTGTCCCCTGGTCTCCCTGCTGTGTGCGTCACTCTTTAGTATCCCCTGGTCTCCCAGCTGTGTGCGTCACTCTTTAGTGTCCCCATGTCTCCCAGCTGTGTGCGTCACTCTTTAGTGTCCCCTGGTCTCCCTGCTGTGTGCGTCACTCTTTAGTGTCCCCTGCTCTCCCAGCTGTGTGCGTCACTCTTTAGTGTCCCCTGGTCTCCCTGCTGTGTGCGTCACTCTTTAGTGTCCCATGGTCTCCAAGCTGTGTGCGTCACTCTTTAGTGTCCCCTGGTCTCCCAGCTGTGTGGTCACTCTTTAGTGTCCCCTGGTCTCCCAGCTGTGTGCGTCACTCTTTAGTGTCCCCTGGTCTCCCAGCTGTGTGCGTCACTCTTTAGTGTCCCCTGGTCTCCCAGCTGTGTGTGTCACTCTTTAGTGTCCCCTGGTCTCCCAGATGTGTGCGTCACTCTTTAGTGTCCCCTGGTCTCCCAGCTGTGTGCGTCACTCTTTAGTGTCCCCTGGTCTCCCAGCTGTGTGCGTCACTCTTTAGTGTCCCCTGGTCTCCCAGCTGTGTGCGTCACTCTTTAGTGTCCTCTGGTCTCCCAGCTGTGTGCGTCACTCTTTAGTGTCCTCTGGTCTCCCGGCTGTGTGCGTCACTCTTTAGTGTCCCCTGGTCTCCCAGCTGTGTGCGTCACTCTTTAGTGTCCCCTGGTCTCCAAGCTGTGTGCGTCACTCTTTAGTGTCCCCTGGTCTCCCAGCTGTGTGCGTCACTCTTTAGTGTCCCCTGGTCTCCCTGCTGTGTGCGTCACTCTTTAGTGTCCCCTGGTCTCCCTGCTGTGTGCGTCACTCTTTAGTGTCCCCTGGTCTCCCAGCTGTGTGCGTCACTCTTTAGTGTCCCCGTGTCTCCCAGCTGTGTGCGTCACTCTTTAGTGTCCCCTGGTCTCCCAGCTGTGTGCGTCACTCTTTAGTGTCCCCTGGTCTCCCTGCTGTGTGCGATCACTCTTTAGTGTCCCCTGGTCTCCCAGCTGTGTGCGTCACTCTTTAGTGTCCCCTGGTCTCCCAGCTGTGTGCGTCACTCTTTAGTGTCCCCTGGTCTCCCAGCTGTGTGCGTCACTCTTTAGTGTCCCCTGGTCTCCCAGCTGTGTGCGTCACTCTTTAGTGTCCCCTGGTCTCCAGTTGTGTGCGTCACTCTTTAGTGTCCCCTGGTTTCCTAGCTGTGTGCGTCACTCTTTAGTGTCCCCTGGTCTCCCAGCTGTGTGCGTCACTCTTTAGTGTCCCCTGGTCTCCCAGCTGTGTGCGTCACTCTTTAGTGTCCCCTGGTCTTTTAGTAAACACATGTCTCCTCAAGCTGCTGAATGTTCTCTAAAAGCTGCACGTGTTGTCAAGTTGCTGAAGAGGTTTCTTCATGTGGAACCTTTGTGTTTTTATATCTGCATCCTTTCTGAAGCTGCAGCACCTTTTCTCCTGATGGAAGAGTTCAGGGACGTTGTAGCACGTTAGCTCAAGTAGCATTGTAAAGTCCCTCTCTGAAAGCTGAGATCATAGTCAGACTTTTATAATAACCTACTCATTGTTTCAGTCTCCTTTCTTTTGGTCCTTTTTCACTTCTTATTTCCTTGCATCCTTCCCTCCTCTCACTCCTTCCTTCCCTCCTCTCACTCCTTCCTTCCCTCCTTCCCTCTTACCTCTCGCCTCTGAATTTGACTCCACAAAATTTCAATTCCATTTCCCATCAGCATCTATCTGAGTTGCTTTCTATTCATTTCAAGGTCAGAGCGAGGGACTGGGGCGGAAAGAGAAACATAACGACGGAGTGTGAGGAAGAGGAGGAGGAAGAGGAAGAGGAGGGAAATAGATGGAAAAGAGGCAATAAGAGCTGGGAGATAAACATAAAGAGAGAAATGAAGTGTGCAGTCATTGGACGAGGGGAAATGTGGAGAAATAAATGGCTTATATTCGAGTTTACTCTGATACATTTTTCATTTTCTGACTCCTCTTGTAATAATGTGAGAAAGACAAATATTGATATCTTCGCCACTGAAACCTGCACACTGTTGTTTTACGAGCCCACAAATATTAGAAAAGCACCGTGAAATTACAAGTAAACAACATCTCTGCAGCGCCGTGATCTTCAATCACGCCTGAGACTGTTCTGTTTGCACAAACACAAGACAGGTGATGGAAATATGTTGGAATTTACCTCAAGAATAAGAGCTTTAACAGCCTCATATTTTACACTTTAAATACAAGTTGTGTATTTTAGACTTTAAAATATCCTCTTCTTGCAACATGGAGAAATGTTACTGCTTTCATTCAATAATATATCACCTACAAGCATTACATATTAGACCTTTTTCACGAGTAAAGGATAGTGCGGTCTGTTCTGCCTAGCAACAGTCTGTTATCGGAACGTAACAACCTCTGGAATGTTCAAATGGACGAATCAGAATGGACTATTCAACTCAGTGTAAACATAATGTGTATAACCCCATCATGGTTCTGATCAACTCCACATGTGTATGGCTTCTTCCTTGGCTTATACTTCACCCATTTACTAAGTTTAATAGAAATTGGTCAATACATTTTTTTTATATAATATATATATTTCCTTTTTCGCTGCAGACATCGTTAAAAATGAAGTGTTTTAGTGAGATTCAGGCAGTTTTTTGGAGTCATGACTCTG
>NW_022987790.1:1309659-1314659 GCF_902827165.1 Trematomus bernacchii | reverse complement strand
GTTAAGCAGACTTCATCTACAGAACCAGAAGCCACATGTTGCATGTTTGGTGTTGTACATGTCTGCTCCGGAGCTCATGTGAACGCATCGTTACTCATTAAAAGCTAACACCAGACTGTTTGAGACGTGACAACCTGCAAAGATAAAGGGTAAAGCTTCTCTATCGTCATTGCAATTTCAGTCAAATACACCAGTGAACATATTTGGGGATGGGGACATTTATTTAAGCCATGTTTTAGGGGTTCATTTCTGTCTGTTCCTGACCATGTTATCTTCTAACAGTATTGCACACTGCGAGAATCAAAGTGATCTCAGTCAGGGTTTACTGATTACATGATAGTTGTTCCAGTTGGAGAGTGTGTCGGAGCGAATGATTGCTGTATTCAAGTCATCCATGCAGAAAGTGTGTGTGTGTGTGTGTGTTCAAGGCTCTCTCTCAAAAGTACTCAAAAGCTTTTGTATCAAAGGTTTTCCAGCTCCAAGCACGTCTTGTTTCTGGCCGTCAGTTGAAAGTTGGCTCTGAGGGACACCGTGTTGTTGGGCTCCAGTTTCCCCCAAACTTTAAATGAGAGTGCAGTGCACACAGTCCAGCAACCATCAGTATGCTGTTACCCAGAGAACACATCCATCCTCCTGAACTGGGGTCCAACCAGGCCCCAGGTCTTCTGTAGATCTTGCTAATCGTATTCTTAAAGGATAGATAAACCTCCTAACCTCTAGTAGTTTGAGGTCGTAACTCTTTTTTCCAACGTTTCCTACTTTCTCTGCACCTTTCGTTTTTGACCTCAATCCCAGTGGAGACTTGTGTTGGAAATTATAAATCAAAGTGTTGACAGACTTTTTGAAAGGTTTATGTCACCACTTGGCATGAGACCCGTTTATATGAGAACCATACTAAGGTCTTTTTGAGTATTGTCCAAACGTAAAAAGGTCAATATTAAAGTATTGTGAAACACAAAGACCCTTGGCATCATATATGCTGTCAGTGAATACAGATGTCGGTCATCCCATGCAATTATGCAGCAGGACACATACAGTATAGGTGTGTTGTTTCTAATTCACATGACGCACCTGATAATACTAGTGGCGTGCACATATGGCCTTGTTTGATGCAACACAGCTTTATTTAGGATACAGTTAACGTTGTCTTTAGTGATGCTGGTAACCATCACTGTCCTGTCACCTTTTCTCAATCAGCTACTCACGTTTTCTTTAAGTATATATCATTTAAAGCCAGTATTAAAGGTTTTCTTTGGGGTTTTGAAGTCCTGTATAATAATAATAATCATATTTACAGATTGCATTGATTCATTCACATGCTTCATCTCAGATCACAACAACAGGCTGCAGCTCAGAGAGAGAGAGAGGCTGACATTTCTATTTCAGCAGATTTACATCCGACAGAGGCTGTTTATTCAAACATCGGAGAGGTGGCTTTCTTTGAATGTGTTCTTTTCAGATCTCGGTCTTAAAAAGGAACTACAATTATTTATTTTTTCCACAGAAAGCAAGCCCGGACATTTATCAGCTGCCACTGCCTGCTGAATTATAGCTCAAACAGGAGTGTGTGTGTGTGTGTGTGTGTGTGTGTGTGTGTGTGTGTGTGTGTGTGTGTGTGTGTGTGTGTGTGTGTGTGTGTGTGTGTGTGTGTGTGTGTGTGTGTGTGTGTGTGTGTGTGTGTGTGTGTGTGTGTGTGTGTGTGTGTGTGTGTGGTACTTTACATACATACTGAATAAATCTGCAGCCATACCAGCCGTTTGATTTATAAACTCATGCAGGCACACCAGCAGGGGAGGTCCCTCACACAATATCATATTCTTCTTTATACAGTAATGGACCAGGCATCAGATGTTTGCAGAAACTGACAGAAAACAATGCAGTGGATGGAGTGTGTGTGTGTGTGAGTGTGTGTGTGTGTGTGTGTGTGTGTGTGTTTGTGTTTCCTTTGTATTAATAGGACAGGTCGTTGTTTCCAGGAGAGCAAAAACAAATATGCCTTTTTTCATTTTCCCTTCTCTTTGGCCCAGATCAGACGTGATAAACATCTTCAGCGTGGCCTCACCACCTCCTCTTCATCACACAGAAATATAAAAACAGATAGGGATAAATTGTCTCTCTGACCTCGGTTGATCCACTTCCACCTTGACGTCCGCTCTCCTTTCTAAAACATGCTCCTGGTTAATCCTCTTCTCCACGTGTTGCCATTGAGTCAAACTGGGCCAGGGGGGGTAAAGGGGTTTGGAGAACGACTCGCAGTCAGATCAGTTAAACAGGCTGTGTTGTAATTATCTTAATGGCTCCAATAATGGAATATTTAAAACCCGCTGTTTGCAGCTCTTTGTCCTCCGAGCATTGGTTTCTGGCGTCGGACAAGAAGACGGGTTTTAATGTCATTTTAGAGCGGCTCACTTCCATTTAACTTACCACAGACTGTACAAAATAGAGTCTTTTTAATTATAAAATGCAGAGATACACTTGATCCATTAACATATGCACTCAGTCATTAGCTGATTAATTCATATATCTGTGATCCGTCCCTGACTAAACATTCATTCATGGCGTTTGTTCGTACACTTCTCATACGACAAACCTGAAATGTGTTTTTCATCAGATAATAGTCTGAACATGTACCCGACCTTGATCCATTCATTATCTTCTGAATAAACGAGTGGTGTTTGAAGAATGGATTGATTTGGCTCTTGTGATTGGACGAGGCGCTACACCCTCTCTTATGGAGCAAAATGAGTTTTTGGAGCGTCGGTCCTCAGTAATGGATGGAAATGAGGCGGGACACAACGAGAGCCGTTCAGACCTCATCTGGCTGTCTGACACCTCCGCTAACACCTAGCACTCTGCTAATGGCTCTCTGTGTGTGTGTGTGTGTGTGTGTGTGTGTGTGTGTGTGTGTGTGTGTGTGTGTGTGTGTGTGCGTGTGCGTGCGTGTGTGTGTGTGCGTGTGCGTGTGCGTGTGTGTGTGTATAGATACTAGCTGCAAAGGTTTTGTTTGGGCACTGGAAAAGCTTTCACTGCTGGCAGACATACACACACAGCCGAATACAAACAAACCTAGTAAACATTGGTAGGCAGCCATAATGTTCCATTTACTCTGCTTTATCCTCTATTTTACTATATATTGGACCACCATTTACTAAGTGAACATCATGCTGTATGGTAGAATACTTTAAACTAGAGATTGAGACCATAAACTCATGAGGAAAATGTTCACTGAGGTAATAAATCAAGAGAGAAGGAGGAACATTTCCTCTTAGACTTCTCTACAATCTGACTTGCCCCCTGCTGGATGTTAGAGAGAATGCACGTTTACGGCACTTCTGCATTAGCTTCACATTTCAGAATATAAACTGAAGTTTGTCCAATCATAGCTTTCCACCGTCTATACCCTGATATCCAAAATCAATCATTCAAGAGGATCAGAAATACCAATAACCATCAGATCAAAACCTCACCAAAGTAATCACAATAGAACCCTAGGACAGTCAAATGTGGTCCTTTTTGAACTAAAACCAGTCAAAAAAGTGTGAAAGCCTCACAAAGTATGCCACAAAAGCAGCAGCTACACATTTGGTTACTTAAAGTGGACCTATCATGGTATATTTAAATGATATATTGTAGGGCCATACCTATATAAGGCATATTTATACGTTTCTGTTTTCAAAATACCAAACAGATCATGCATTTTAGCCATGCCTCATTTCGCTCAATTTGAAAAATGTTAGCTCTGTTTTAGCAAGGGTTGATTCTGTGAGAACAGCACCACCTACAGGCCTGGCATATGTACTACAGCGTCTCCAGCGCTTTCGAACGGCAATGTCCATGGCTGTCTCCTCCTGATTGGTGGAGTTGGCCCAATAGCCGTAGCGCCACCGTCCTGACGTCAGGACAGTGTTCAAATCTGGATCAGTTTTGATCAGATCCGTTGCAGCCCCTTTTTTAGAGATTTGGGTATGGAGGAAAATAGAGAGGGTTGTGTTTTCTGACACTTGGTGAGTTCCCTGGAACACCGGGGACACATATTCATGTAGAAAAGACGTACACAAGTGCATTTTGAATGATAGGTCCCCTTTAAATATATTGTTGTCTGAACTGATTTAAGGGATGAATACTATTAAGTCTTCAATAAACTCATTTCTTAAACAAGCGAGTGGGTTAGGGTCAACGATGTAACAACGGGATGAGAGAAAGATGACACTTCTTCTTCTGTGGTGTTTATGACACACCACATAATCACAGCTCATACAGCGAGTCTGACTCATAGATTCAAAGACTTCATTGTCTGAAGTCTCCAGGCTTTTCTCAGTGTTACAGTCCATACACTGAGGATATACACATAAATACAGAATCATGTATTAAACGGAGGAAAGATCTATTGTTATACATAGGATGCAACCCATTTAGATTAAGACATTATGACACTAAGACATTACTACTAAAGACTAAGACTATAGATTAAGATACTAAGACACTGAGACATTAAGACGAAGACACTATGACACTACATGACTAAACAAGTAAGACTGAACACAAACGACCAACCCATTTAGATTAAGACTAAGACACTATGACACTAAGACATTACTACTAAAGGCTGAGACTATAGATCAGGGGTCGGCAACCCCTGGCACGCCCTCCTGTTGACAGTTCACGAGCGTCTAGCTCCTCAACCCCCCCCCCCCCCCCCCCCCCCTCGTTGATAATTCACAAATCGTCGGCACGCTGATAACAATTATTTTTTGTAATGGCATTTCATATCAAAAAGGTTGCCGACCCCTGCTATAGATTAAGATACTAAGACACTTAAGACTAAAGACTAAAACACTAAGACTGAACACAAACGCCCGAGACATGAAGACTAAAGACTAACAATTTAAGACTAAAGAATGAACTAATCCTCTAAGATAATAAGACTAACACTAAGACAATAAGATATTCTGACTCAAGACTAAAACACTAGGAAATTAAGACTTAAAACGTAACCCTAA